>NW_021633039.1:0-80293 GCF_004799145.2 Neltuma alba | reverse complement strand
CTCATTGGAGAGTAACTTAAAATAATCTGCCAAGAAGACATTTTCATCGCCAGAATTCTTCCTCTATTCTCCTGATCTTGTTATCTGGAGATGAGACTCACTACCACTAGTATATTGACTCTGATTGTGCATGGAAAACTGGAGTAAATCATGATACAACCATCAACTAACATCTCACAAAGGTCAGACTATAATCGCATTTGATTTTGTTCAAAAACAGAGAAACCATGGGGACTACTACTAATAACAAGTATAGAGGAGATACAAACAGATTAGAAGACCTCCTTTAATAAAATGATTTTAAAAAAAAAAAAAAGGATGATTCCCTAACCTAATTCTTCCAGCCAAACTAGAACCGGCTTTGCTCATCTTAAGATCAAAACAAACTTCCAAATGTAACAGTTGCACCAACAAAAAATGCAGATTTCCACAAGTTTATAAACCATTCACAAACAAATGTCAAAGACATGCTCAGACTAAAGATACATATACAAATAATCAGTCTGAAATAAACAGAAATGTAAATCAGAGGGATGAAAAAATTTATTTTGTTCAGGCCCAAGAAAATGCACATAAAATTCCCGCATGCCGTCATTGATCATCTCCTCCTTGTAATCGCTCATCATCCCAATTCAATCAGATCAAGAAATTCAGAACAAAAACTTCAAATTATTTAAATGGAAGGGAAAAATAGAAGCATAAGAAGAAGCACAGTTCAGAGCGATTACAGCTTCGTCAAGTCCACATCTCTCAGCTATATATTATAATATTAAACCAAGATAACTTTCTCCTGTCTTTGAAGGCATCTATCGGTCTTACTCAGTAGAAGGGGAAGGAAAAGAAGGGCGAAGATATGGAGAAAGAGTTGTGATGTAGATGCCAAACCAAATAAGCTGACCGAATAAGCTGCTTTCAAGAAAGCTATGGAGACTCTCATAATGCCATACAATGGGCAACGATGAAGCTCACCAACGGGGTTGGAAACTTACAGGAAAGTGTATCTGTGAAGGCTGCAGGGATTTGGCAGAATATGGAATTGAATGGATGGCTAGGATTATAACAAAATGGACAGCTCAGATGTAATTTGAAAAGCTTCTGAGAGACGCAGAGAAAATGGCCACCAAGAGGATCTAAACGACTAAATGCCCCTGCTGATTATTCATGGAGGAGCAGATAACAGATCCTGTATTGAGCCAGTTTCATGAGAAAGTGTCAATCAAAGATAAGACCCTGAAGATTTATGAAGGAGGCTACCACCACATGTTAGAAGGAGATTTGATGACAGAATTATTAGCATTCATGATGACATTATCTCCTGGCTTCATTCAAGGAGTCTTAAGTGAGGTCCGATGCATATATACTGTTTGAAGATGTATTAGTGGAGAAGCAATAACGAGATCATAAAGAAATGATCTTTGTTTCTCTTCATGAATGCATTACACCTTGGTTTAGTATCACATTCAACTTAAAAATTTGCCATATAGAGTATTGAACGATTGGATGAGAAATTTTCTTTTTAAGAAAGTCATAACAAATAAAATTACATAATTCATTGCATTTTGAAGTGGGTAAATAGACTTCCTCCTCACAGAGAACATAAACTCATATAAAGTCAACAATCCCAGACCATCTTACTGTTACATACTCCCCTCACGTTACATACTCCATAACTACTACACACCCCAGGCAAGTTCAGAGTCTAAATCTATAGTCAGCCGAATAAAATGCACTAGGAGGACCTTCAAAGAAAACATGTACAACATATGTGAAATCAAGCGTCAGTGCCGTCCAACGCTTTTGCGCCAAAAGGATCATGAGTTGGACCAACATCCTGCCCAATATGGCGCTGCACAAGCCGCTGCAGATCGGCCATAACCTTATGTTCCCTCTTGGCCTTTTCTTCGTAGTTAAACATTGCCAGAGCACGCTTATCCTCTGCACTATAAACCTGGTTTTCTTTCCTAATACGAATAGCATTCATCCTTTGATGCCTACTGCCACTCATCACATATCCAAGGGTTTCAAACTTCTGGATTTCCTCCGCAGAAAGACCCACTTCACCTCTGCGAGGGATACGCTTTCCTTGCTGAACATATTGTGCAATGGCGTCACCTTCACCAGGCCTGAGCGCCCCACCATAACTAATATGGCCCTCAGCTCTCGGCAAAGGTTGTGGTCCAACCACGGGTTCATCATCCAATGCGGGTTTCTTCTGCAACTCAAACAATTCTTTCAGTTTCAGCGCCTCAGCATTAATTTCTGGCTTCACCTCCTCCGCCTTGCTCTTTGCATCACCTTCAGCATCCGACCTCTCTTCAGAGTCAGAATCGTCACTTTTCTCACGAGACCGTCTCTTTCTCCTGCTACCCTTTGATCGAGAACCCGAAGATAGCTTACGTTTCTTCCTCGACCTCTCACGATCATCTGTGGATCGACTACCATCAGACTCCTCACTTTCACTGTCCTCACTGGCATCCGAATCGCTGTCTCTTCTCTTCCTCCTCTTCCTACTGCTCCTTTTACGTCTGCTTCTGTTTCTCCTACTCTTAATCGATTTCTTTTTCCGCGGACGATCTTCTTCAGACTCACTCTCACTTTCCTCAGATTCAGTGTCACCGTACGACTTCCTACTCCTGCGCTTGGAACCTGAATTCCTTCTCTTCTTCCTCCTTGAGCGGGAAACATCTGATTCAGAATCAGAATCAGCATCAGACTCGGACTCGAACGAACTCTCCGATTCATTACTGGCAGATTTCTCAGACAAAGATTCAGACTCCTCTTTCGATTTAGTTTCCTTGTCGGCCGAATCAGTCTTGAACACATCATCATGCCCGTTTTCGTCAGGAATTCCTTCCATTTTCTCCTCCCAATCATCGCTCTCTCCTCTTGGTGGACTCGGCGTCACATTCCAAATACAGCGTTTCAACATCTTCCTCATCTTCTGCCTCTTTAACCTTCTGAACTCCTCGTAACTCAAACCCTTGAACTCCTCGTCCGAATCAGAATCAAAGCGCCCAGCATCACGACGATCTCGGTCGAGAAATACGCCGTTTCCGCGGCGATCTCCACGTCCGAATTGCCTTGGTAAAGCCTCGCCGTTCAGATTACCATGTTTGTATCTAGGGCTTCTGTACTCAGGTGATTCCGATCGACGGCGGTAACGATCGTTGTCAGCGGAGCGATCGTATGATTCATAACTAGGACTACGACGGCTTCGGTAGTCATCAGAGACATCGGAATCAGGGGCGTAGTGGCCATTTCCTTGGTTCAAATGGTGCCGTCTGTCGGGGATTTCGATTGTGGAGGCCGGCCTTCCCATCAGGCTTTGTGGCGGTTAAAGAAGGAACGAGGAATGCCTGCAAGAAGACAAAATGAAGCGATAAGAATATATTTGAGCAGAAAGGATCCGTACAATTCCGTTGCATAAGCCTGCCTGATTGATTTCGTAAAAAAGTCAGTCTTCCATTTTGAATCCTCTTGGACGTTATAAATGAAACAAGAATCATAAGAACTCAAGCACCCCAATTTATTAATTTCACAGATACAAAACACAAAAGTGATTGTTTTAAAAGAACCAGCAAGTAACTCGAAATCCGGGAACCTCGAAAATTTCAGAGCCAAAAGAAAAGGAATGATACTTCGGGCACCCAAGAATTAATGATTCAACATGGAAACCCAAAAGTTATGGTAACTAGAAAGCAATACTATGTCCCCGGTTTTTGCGACTAACGCTATGTTTGGTACGGGATTTTTGGAGGGGAAGGGAGGGGAGTTGTTCCCCTCCCCTTGTTTGGCTGGTGTAATTTTTTAGGAGGGGAAGGGAGCCCCTCTCCTTCCCTCATTTGGTTAAGATGTTTTTTAAAGAGGGGAGGGATTCTTCTCCCCTCCCTTTCCTTTCTAGCCTCCCCTCCAAAAGTGGGGTTTTTTGGAGGGGAGATGAGAGATAATATTTCAATTTCTTATATACCCTTTTGATTTGTTAACCTCTAATCAGTCGTAAACATTTTTATATAAAAGAGTTTTTTGAGCATCTAACAAGAGGTTATTAAGATAATTGTCTCCAAAATTAGTGAGTATTTGTAAACTTTTTTTTTCTCTTCTTCTAATTCCAAGAGGTTGTTGGTATTTTCTTTCACCTTCAAGGTTTTTTCTCTGATTAAAATATATCACTCGTGACTTTTTATCTTGATATTCTATGAGTGTGTGACTATGTCTTGTAAATCAAAATTGGTGAATTGTATTATATATATAGTTATATCTTAACAAAATAAAAAAGTGAGAAAATTCATTTAAATTTTATGAGGCTAAAATAGTCAATTTTTTATTAGAACAAAATAAGGTATTATTAAAATTGCTCCCTCCCCTCCCCTCCAATCAATCCAAACAGGAGATCATTAAAATCCCTCCCCTTCCTTCCCCCTCCCTCCCCTCCCCTTTGTAGCTACCCTCCCCTCCCTTTCCCTTAGGGGTGAGCAATAAACCCATTACCCGCTAGCCCGCCCATAACCCATGAATTTTTTGCCCATTTAAGCCCGCCCAATTAGCCCAAATAAGAGATTATAAACGGGCGGGCTTAAATGGGCGGGGTAGCCCATTAAATGGGTTGGGCTATGGGCAAGGTATTGGGCTGCCCATACCCGCCCATTTAAGTTTTAAGTTTTTTAAAATATTTTTATTCTTCATTTAATTGATGATATTGTTTCTCATTCATATTTTATCAAACCTTCATACTTGTCTAAGTTTTTATTTTATCCTTTAGGTAAAAGTTGGAACTTTCAAAGTTTATGAGACTTTATGATTGGTGACTATTTTTATGATTTTATCAGACTTTAATTGTTTGCGAATCTAAGTAAGGTTGTATGATTGAATATGATTAATGTTATTTCATATTGATTTGCTATTTGGCATGCAAAATTTATTGACAGCTTCATAAGGTTACATATATAAAATAATTATACTGAAAAAAATTTAAAAAAATAAATGGGTTACCCCATAACCCGATCAGCCCAAACGGGCTGCCCCGTAACCCATTTAATATGGGCTAAATGGGCTACTACCGGGTTATGGGTTAGCCCATGCCCATTTATGAATAAATGGGCGGGCTATGAAGGTTAGCCCAGCCCGCCCATTGCTCAGCCCTACTTTCCCTTAATTAAAACCCCTCCCCTCCCCTTCCCTCCATCGAGCCAAACACAGCGTAAGAAAAAACGGAGGAAACACTAAGCCAGAAGGTGAATAACAACGAAGCTTCGAAATAAAGGGTTAGATTTCAGGTGAAAGAGGAAAAACGAAATAAAGCAATAGAATAACATGTACACAAAGGCAAAAACAGAATCAACGGAGAACCTATAATGAAGATAGAACTCCAAGGCAACCCTAAAAGTTCAAAGATCCAAATTTCGAAGTTCAAACCTGGAGAATGGAGATGGAGAGGCGAGGGCGACTGCAAGAGACGAATAGATATCAACAGCTGCGAAATGAAGTTCAAACCACGACCGGCGACGGCGAGTGGCGAGACTAGAGAGGCCTAGAGCAAAAGAGCTGAGAAAGAGGAGACGGCAACAGCGAGTAGTGACGGGGAAGAGCCTGAGAGGCCGCCACCGAAGGGGACCAAGGGCAATGCAACCAAACGTATTTACTTTGATAATATAAAAATATTTATGTTAGCATTATACCATGGGAAAATTTCATTAAAGGATCTCTACAGCAATATAATTTCAATTCAAAACCAAACAATTCTAAAATTTCACTACAGGCTATTGGGGGCAAGGTGAAATTAAATTGAGAAGCAAAATGTCCAGGTTACCCTTAATGTTTAAAGAAGAAAAGAAAATGGTCTGATAGGGTTTTACTTTCATTCTCTCACAATAGAAACCAAATTTTCTCTACTACATAAAACTGGTTTGGGTTCTCTATGCTCTATTCCCTCAGCAGTCTCACTTCGCTTTCTCTCATCTTTGATGAAAGGTATAGTCATATTTATTAGCATCCTCTCATATTCTCTATGCTTATTCGTGTTCTCTTGACATAAATTTCATTTCCCTACAATTTTTTTTACTACTCTATGTTCAAGTGTGATTTTTCTATTTGATTCTTTTCACATGATCTCATTAAAAATTTCATCTCTCATTCTAGTCGATAGTGTTTCTATTCCACTAATTTCAAAGAACGAATTGGTACTTTCATTTTTTTAGTGAGTTATTGATACCTGTTAGCAATTATAGTCATTGTTATGCTATTGTCAATGTCTTTTTTTGCTTTTTGTAACATACTCTGTTTTGTAATTTTTGGTTTTTGTGAGTCTTGTTGGTACATGTCTCTGGTATTAACAATCAAAGTAAAGGAAAATAACAATTACTCTTGCTCAAGTGACAAGTAAAGTTAGGAAATTCACACCAAGAATTAGTTATATTTACAAGTAGATTATAACAATTCATGTTTACTAGTGTAACAAGTGAAGTTAAGCAATTTAGAGTATATACAAAACAATAGTGGTAAATTCATATTTGTTGAAGTAACAATCGAAGTTAGACTATTTACAACAAACATTAATGTATTTACAAGTTGATTGTAGCAAATTTATGTTTACTGGTCTAACAACTGAAACTATGCTTTATTTTGAGTTTTTAATGCTCTACATGTGCAAAAGTATTCATGGTACTTACTGTTGTATTATAATAACAACTCAATTTGTTGAGGTTGGAGTTATTATAGTTGTATATGTTGAAGATTGCTTTTTATTCTTAACTCAGGAAATTTTTTTTGGCAGACTCATGATTCCAATTGAGACACATGATATTACTAGGTCATATTCTCTTCGGTATGATAAATACATATCTACTATCTTTCTATAACTATCATTGACTACAACTACCATTGACTACTTGTCGTCTTGGAAGGCCTAGAACTCAGAGGATTGAATATCAATTCTAGCAAAAGAAAGTGTATCATTACTCAAAATATGGTGAAACTGGTCATACTAAAAAGACTTGTAGGAATCCAAATGTTGCATGATTTTATTGTTGGACATAGTCTTTTTTAGTTTTATATACAATTGTATTTTTGAAATGGTCACAGAAACACCTATGACAACTCATTTACATTTTTTTGCGGTGAGTTAGAATTCATTTTGTATAGTGCTATAAATAGAGATAAAAACTTTCATAATAGTACTTGGTGATAAGTTGTCCCAAGTACTACAGTGAAATTAGATAGTAAGTATATAAATGTATAAACACATTAGTCCATTTGTAAATGGACATGTTTATCTTCTTAATCTACATACCTTTGTTGCAAATTCGTAAATTTCAGTTGAGAATAGTCCCTTTCAAATTTGTTAATTATCATGTTCAACTTTTTCAATTAAATTAGCCAACTTGCAAATTGATGTGCTCTTGTTATTAATATATGTATCCTAATTGCAAATATGCAAATTCAGTTGTGAATATCCCTCCCAGATAAGTAACTTTTCCAATTAAATTAACCTACTTGCAAATAGACATATTTTTATTGTTAATTTATGTATCCTTGTTGCAAATTTGTAAGTTTCAATTGTGAATAATTCCTCCCACATTTTAAAATTTATCAAAAGCATTTCCAATTAAATTAACTCACTTAAAAATAGATGCATTTTTATTATTAACTTATGTATTCTTACTCAAATTCTAACTGTGAATAATTCCTCCCACATTTAAAAATTATCGAAAACTTTTTCAATTAAATTAATTCACTTCAAAATGAACTTATTTTTATTATTAATTTATGTATTCTTGTTGTAAATTCTCATATTTTAATTGTCAATAATTTCTCCCACACTTAAAAATTATCAAGAATTTTTCCAATTAAATTAAATTTCTTGAAAATGAACGTATTTTTATTATTAATTTATGTATTCTTGTTACAAATTCTCATATTCTAGTCGTGAATAATTCAGATCACACTTGTAAACTATCAAGAACTTTTCTAATTAAATTAACTTACTTGCAAATAAACGTATTTTTGTTGTTAATTTATATATCCTTATTGCAAATTCATAAATTTTATGTATGAATAGTTTCTCCCACACTTGTAAATTATCAATAACTTTTTCAATTAAATTAATTCACCTGAAAATAAACGTATTTCTATTATTAACTTATGTATTCTTGTTGCGAATTATCAAATTCCAATTGTGAATAATTCCTCTCACACTTAAAAATTATCAAGAACCTTTTCAATTAAATTAATTCACTAAAAAATGGACTTATTTTATTATCAATTTATGTATTTTTGTTACAAATTCTCATATTCTAGTTGTGAATAATTTTCCCCACACTTACAAATTATCAAAAACTTTTTCAATAAAATTAACTTACTTGTAAATAGATATATTTTGTTGTTAATTTATGTATTCTTGTTGCAAATTCGCAAATTCTATATGTAAATAGTTCCTCCTACACTTGTAAATTATCATGAACTTTTCCAATTTTTTTTTTGGGCAAAACAAGTCAATTTTATTAATAACCAAAAGCAAGATACAAACACCAATAGCCCAAAGGCCGGAAAAGCAAACACTCAAAAGCCTATAATACAACCTAACACACAAACCTTACCAAAGAAAGAAGACCAAACAGAAATAAACTGACTTACTAAGAAACTAATAACAGATGACACTTAGCCAATACCAGTACGGTCCCTACACCCCATACTACTAGAGCTCACATCATTAATCAAAACAGCCAACAGAGAGGATGGTGGCTTTGAAAGCCATCCCGAAAGTACCATGCCCCTCAATGCCTCAGCTGCAATTAGATCAGCAGCCTTGTTTCCTATTCTGTCAACCAGGGAAAGATTCCATGAAGACTTACCCGAAAGAACATCAATACATTTCTGCACCACCTCTGAACAGCACCATTCTCCTCCTTTCCCATCCTTCCTCTGCAGTAGACCGTACAACTCCTGACAATCCGTCTCAAAGACCACATGATCCCAGTTTTTAATTTCTACAACTTCTAAAGCAGACAGAAAGGCTAAACATTCAGTCATAAATGGTGAAATTGACTCCACCTTCTTCCCCAAACCTCCAATAAACTCTCCTTTCTCATTTCTGCATACCACGCCAACTGCTGCTTCCTTAGAGTCATGCTTGAATGCCCCATCCATGTTAATTTTGATCGTGTTAGCTGCTGGTCTCAACCACTCCTGGTTTCTATCACTGCTCTTCCTGCCCCTTTCCTTTCTTCCCTCCCTTTCAGTTGCATTCTGGAAGTCTCTAACTAATCTCATTGCTTTTGTCACACAATTCAAGGCATCAACATCTTCACCTTCGAAAATTGCCTTGCATCTAGATTTCCAGATCCACCAGCAGATTCCTGCAAAAATTGCTAAATTCTGTTTATCCTTTCCCATTTTACTGTCCAACCATTCTTCCAACCATTTGTCAAACCGAAAGTTCCCCTTATCATCAAACTTCAATGACATAGGGGAGCCAAACCAGCAGACTCTTGCCCATGGACATTGAAATAGCATGTGCTCAACAGTTTCCACATGTGTTCTGCATATCTCACATATCGGGTTCACTGAACACTTTTTCCTGTATAACGCTTCTTTAGTTGCCAAAGCCCCATTCACAGCCCTCCACATAAAATGCAGCACCTTAGGAGGTAATTTAATGTTCCAGATCCCGTTCCACAGGTTCTTAGAGGGTTTATAAGAAGAGCTAGGCTTATCAGTAGCATTATCCTTCATTACATTCAGAGCAACCTTATAGCCTAGTTTTACCATGTATTCACCGCGTCTGCTTTTTAACCACACCATTTTGTCATTGCTGCTAATTGATGGAATTTTGACCTGCATAATGAGTTCTTTGTCTTCATCATCAAGAGCATCCTGGATCTCATCAAAGTACCACTTCCCTTCTTTAATCAAACTATTTACCTTGAGGTTTCTTGAATTATCATTCAACCTTCTACTTTTCAGTTTCAAAGAATCTACAGTAGGAATCCACTGATCATTAAAAATAGAGATCTTCACACCATTCCCAACTTTCCAGCATAGGTCCTTCCCTATCAAGTCCCTTCCTTCTAAAACACTCGACCACCCCCAGGATGCTTTGTTTCCTTTCTTTGCTTCCAAAAAACATCCATTAGGGAAATATAAGCCCTTCAACATTTTACCCAAAGAGCATCTGGTTGTTGCACCATTCTCCATGCTGTTTTGCTAGCATAGCTAAGTTAAAGGCTTCTAGCTCTCTGAATCCCATACCCCCTTCTCCTTTAGCTTTGCACAAACTTTTCCAAGACTTCCAGTGGATTCTCCCCTCCTGTTCCTTCTGTCCCCACCAGAACTTAGACACCATACTGTCAAGCTCAACACAGCTTTTTCAAGGGAATTTGAAGCAAGACATTGAAAACACGGGTATTGCATTCGCCACTGACTTAACCAGCACTTCTCTTCCCGCAAAGGTTAATAGCTTTTGTTTCCAACCCTGCAATCTTAAACTCATTTGCATTTCACAAAATTAAGAGCTTCAGCTTTAGATTTCCCCCAAATCAGTGGTAGTCCCAGATACTTCCCTGGGTTCTCGCTTGCCTTTATTCCCAAAACATCATACACTTCCTTTTTCAAGCTGTCACTGGCGTTCTTTGAGAAAAAAACACAGGATTTATCAAAATTCACCACCTGACCTGATGCTTCACTGTAACAATCCAGAATGCTCTTTAACAACTTACAGTTTCTTTTCTCTGCATTGATGAAGAAAAGGGCATCATCGGCAAAAAAGCAGTGAGATAGGATTGGGCAGCTTGCAGCTAGTTTAATACCTCTTAAACGACCCCCTCTCCACAAACCATTGTGTCATCACCGAAAGAACTTCAGCAGCTAGGATAAAGAGATAAGGAGACAACGGGTCCCCTTGTCTAATTCCTCTCTCCATGTTTATATCAGCCACTTTCCTTCCTCCTACAAGCAGACTCAAACTAGCTGAAGTCACACATTCCATAACCCAGGTAATCCACTTCTCACCAAACCCAAGTCTTCTCATCACTTCTTCTACAAACTTCCATTCTAACCTGTCATAGGCTTTGTTCATATCTATTTTAATGGCCATATCCACCCTCTTCCCCTTCTTCTTATTCTTCAGATAGTGAAAGGCTTCATGAGCAATCAAGATGTTATCTTGGATCAGTCTGCCAGTTACAAATGCCCTTTGATGCTCAGATATGATTCTAGATAGCAACATTTTCATTCTGTTTGCTAGGACCTTGGATACAATCTTATAGGCAAAATTACAAAGCCCAATAGGCCTGAATTGCCCCACAGATTCAGCATTCTCCACCTTTGGAATCAGGACAATGTTGGTTTTATTTACCAAGTTCAAACTAGTATTATTCTGGAAGAAATCTCTTACCATCGAAATTACCTCCTCATTAACCACATTCCAAGCTGCATGGTAGAAAATACCAGAAAAACCATCAGGCCCAGGTGCTTTAAAGCCATTTAGTTGAAATGCAGCTAATTTGATTTCCTCCATCGTAACTTCTCTTTCCAGTAGCCTATTATCTTCCATAGTCACTTTCTTTTCTACAAACTGAAGGGCTACCTCCATATTTCTATTTCCTCCCGATGTGAACAAGCTCTTCCAATTAAATTAACCCATTTGCAAATAGATGTGTTCCAATTATGAATTTAGATATGGTTATTGCAAATTGGAAAAATTAATCTAACAGTCCTTATAATTTCATCAAATTTTGAATCAGGTCCCTATTATTTTTTTTGTTTTTATTCAATCCTTATTGTTATTTTTTATTATTAGGTTAGTCCTTCCGTCCAAAAAACTTGAAGATGCCGTTAAAGTTGACCAGGATGTGCGTTGAGGGTCATATACTCTCTCTGCACCTTCATTGTTTTCACCCTCCTCTTCACAGGCCTCACTCTGTTTTTTAGATTCGTCGTTTCCTTGTCACAGCTGTTATAATACTCTCCTCCTCCATTCTTGCTAAGCCAAGCTCTTATGTCTCGTCTGCAATTTCGATGAGAGAGATAATGATGAATCAATTCAAACAACCTCACTGTATCTCCAAATTCCCATCCAGCAAATTATCTTCGCCACATAACCTTACAACAAATATCGAAATTCGCAAAGACACACAATGGATTATTCCAATATCAAAATATAATTATTGATCGGAACGCTGGCTTCTCCTCTTTCGGTCTTCTTTCTCTAACTAATTCTTGATTCAGAAAATACCATTAGACACGGTAAGTTCAAACTCATAACCCTTTTCAAATTCTTGTTTCAGAATGAATGTAAAGATCCATTTTTTCAATGTTTATACATTACTTTCCTTTTATGACATTATTTTAGAGTGTTATTGATGGAAGTCAAAATCTTGTCTTTGCTTTAACCAAATCCTCGATGGAGAAAAAGACTGTAACAGCGGTGCTCCTCAACAAGGCTTATGCGCAACAAGACGCTAATGGTGATACCACCATGTTTGAACTCTTTTTGAATAGCTTCTGGCTGCGAGAAGGCACGAGGTCTTTGGTTTTTTTTTTTTGGACTCAGAGGTCTTTGGTTAATGGCAGAGAGATGATGATATTTGCTATGAAGGAGACTGGTGGAGCCGGGGAGAGAGAGGTTGAGCAGCGAGATGATGCTGTGTTAAGGAAGCAAGTGAACTTATGATTTATTTAGCGCTACAAGATCAACCCAAACTAACAGCATCTTCACATGTTTTGGATGGAAGGACTAACTTTATTAACATAGCAAACAATAAGGATTAAATAAAAAGAAAAAAAACAATGAGGAGCTAATTCAAAACTTGGTAAAATTATTAGGACTGTCATATCTATTTTTCCTTGCAAATTTGGGAATTCCACTTGTGAATAAATTGTGACAGTGAAGCCTTTCATTCAAGATTTGCAAGGGTGATGATAAAGGCCCTCCTTACCAGAATAGTGGTGATGGTGAAGGCTCTCCTCACCAGAGTAGTGAAAATGGCGAAGGGTCTTAAGAGCGACAATAAGCGAAGCCTCTCATTGAACATGAGAGGATGCTAATAAATATGACTATACCCTTCATCAGAGATGAGAGAAAGTGAAGTGAGACTGCTGAGAGAACAGAGCACAAAGAACTCAAACCAGTTTTATGCAGCAGAGGAAATTTAATTTCTATTTTGAGAGAATAAGAGTAAAACCCTATCAGACCATTTTCTTTTCCTCTTCCGACATTAAAGGTAACTTGGATATTTTGCTTCTCAATTTAATTTTAGTTTGGCCCTAACAACCTGCAGTGAAGTTTCAGAATTGTTTGGTTCTGAATTGAAATTATGTTGCTGCAGAGGTCCTTTAATGAAATTTTCCCAGTTTAGCCAATTATATCTATGTGCACTGCTTTAAATTTATTTATTTATATATAATGTATAATTTCTGCAAATTATGAGCCATAGAATTGCTCTTCAAAGCTCAAGCTCCATGGAGGTGGGATCTCATCTAATGTTGAATTATAGAGAGGTAGAGTTCAATCAATCTTTGTAAGAAATAGAAAAAAATAATAGAGTAAAATATTCTGACTATCTTTCTGGTTTGCATCAATTACACATATCTCCCTTCTATTTTAAAAACATACAGTTTAGTCTAATTAGTTAATACTATTAAGAATATTCCAAAAATATTATTTTTAACTGAAATTTATATTAAAATAAAATTTATTTACTATTCTGCTCCTCATTCTAATACATTCCTAAATATCAATTTCATTCAGTTAAGGCAATTATAAATTTAACTAATTTTATGAAATTTTATGATTTAAAATAAAATACGAAAATTATAAAAATCTTATGATTTAGATCAAAATTAATAAATTTTATAACATATTAGAAATTTTAAAGATAATTATTTTTTGATTTTATAACAATTTTTTGGAAAATGTCTAAATAATTATTAATTTAAAAAGGGGCATTTTGGTAAAAAAAATCATTTAAAATCAAACTTAACGGTCACCTAACAATTTAAGTATAGTAGAGAGGTTTGTATAACATAGGTATATGTTTTTAAAATAAAAAGAAAGCTTCTGTTATTAAGATAAAATATAAGGATAATCAGTATATTTTACTCAAAATAATATTAATAATTCTTAAACTAAAAAATTAATAAAAATTTCTAATAAAATTAAAGGCTCTAAAATATGCTTAATAATTGGAATTATTATTTTACAGTGAATTATTTTATTTCTTCCAGAAAGCCAACTCAGGAAATGAAGGGTGCTAATAGAAAATGAAAATGAAAATGAAAATAGAAAAACCTATCCTATCCGTTTGAAGTTTTTGCTGCTCGCTGGAGAGCTAGCAAAGAATGTACACTTCTGCAGCCATGGCTTCTCTGCTTTCTCTCACACCATCGCCATTGGTTGCAAAGCCAGCAAAGTACCCATCTCTTGCTTCTCCTTTTAAGGTATTTTCGTCTCACAATATTTGCTTAAAGTTTCCTTTTTCCTTCTTCTTCCCTCACAAATGTCAGTATTTCAGGGACGCTTGGAAACTTTAGCGGCAAAACCATGCAGCATACCGTCTCTGAAAATTCACCGAATTAGTAGAGAGAAAAGACCCCTTGTTATTCTCAATCAAGCTGCTTCTTCCTCTGCAGTTGTTACCCTTACCACTGAGCGCTTCCGACTGAATAATCTGGGCCCTCAACCTGGTTCGAGGAAGAAGGCGAAGAGAAAGGGAAGAGGTATATCAGCAGGTCAAGGTGCTAGCTGTGGATTCGGTATGAGAGGTCAGAAATCACGATCAGGACCAGGTGTGCGGAAGGGTTTTGAAGGGGGTCAGATGCCACTTTATCGACGAATCCCTAAACTCAGAGGAATTGCGGGAGGTAATGGCTGTTTTTCTTTTTTACAGTCTTAGTTACTTCAATTGTGGGTAGTCGAATTTATTATCCCAGAGTAATTATGTGTCTTGGTATTTTAATTCTTAGTGTAATTTTAATTCTTAGTATAATTGGGCCATCACATAATGATGCTTTGCTGAACTTATGACTTCAAATGTGAGATTATGAGCAATTTCTTGAATGGATGCATACAAATCACATCTGATATTTAGCTTTATGAACTTGGGTACTCTGCAATACCAAACTTCATAATGGAAGTTCCAAAAGGTTGAGAACTATAACGAGAGAAATAGACTCTGACGAAATCATAAATCTGCCTCTCTTTTTGTAGGTCAAAGAAAAAAAAGTCTGTTTTTTCTTTCTCCAGCTTTATTAAGAAGGAGAGTAGAAATCATGTTTCTATTGACAATGCGATTCTATGACTTAGGATCCAATAACCGAATAAAGGAATACCAAAACTACAGTTCGTTATCAGCGCCCTTGGAAATGTTTAATGACATATCCTGTACCTTAGAAATATATTTTATGTATCAGTTAATGTTTCATGCTTATGTATGCATACAATTGGGATTACGCGTACACCCTACACCATTTTTTATGTATCAGTTAATGTTTCATGCTTATATATCAGCTAATCTCTAAGGTACACCCTACACCATTTTAAGTGCAAACAAATAGTACATATATGTAGATCTGCTTCAAATTGTCACATTCATGGGTCTGTATATTTCTTTATGAACTGTATATTGATTCCTGTTTTTTTTTCCCCCCTATTTTTTGTTTGGGCAGGCATGCATGCTGGATTACCCAAATATGTCCACGTAAATCTGAGGGATATAGAAGATGCTGGATTTAAGAATGGAGAAGAGGTATCTCTAGAGACATTGAAGGACAAGGGTGTAATTAATCCATCTGGAAGAGATAGGAGACTTCCTTTGAAGGTACAAACTTGTTAATTTATTGACATGTAAATTTCCTTCTCTATGTATTCTCTCTGTCCTGCTTCTAACAGATGGTATAATTCTGATTTAGATTATGGTGCATGTGTGGATGAAGTGAAACTGAGAAAATGGAATGTATACTTCTTCTATGTGATTTGAACACCATTTATAATGTGTTTGCACTTACACATGCGCATGCATGGGTTTCATTCACATTGGTGTAAATCAAACTCAAACTTAAATGGTTATACATGTGAATAAAATTGATTGCCATGATTATATTGGCATGTTAATGAATATGATGACTTGGAACTCTGTTGTCTGCTATCATGTGGTTTAATCTAACCAAGGTATATGAATATTACCCAATCAAGACTCTCAGGTGTACAAGCCTCATTGAAGTTCGCAGACCAGTGGATCTGAACTTGACTGGCAATTCAGTGTCTATGTTTGCTTTATGACTTAACATTGTTATGTAATGATTCTTAGCCGCTCATGTTGTAGCAATAAGAAACAAAAAGGTGATTCCTGAGCTAGATGAGGTGATTCATATTCCCAACTTGGCTTTTGCCTGAAACAATTCCACGTCAATAAAATAATTTTCAATTTCTTGTCATTTCTTTTTTCACTTTGTTGACACTGCTCGAGTTTATCTGGTTGTGTAATTACATATGTTTTTGGGTCTTGATGAAGGTAATATTTTGTTACACTTTGATTACAGATTCTGGGAGAAGGAGAACTAAGGAAGAAGCTGACTATAAAAGCTCGTGCATTTTCAACATCAGCTAAGGAGAAGCTCGAGAGTGTCGGCTGTTCACTCACCGTTCTTCCTGGCCGTAAGAAGTGGGTTAAACCATCAGTTGCTAAAAACCTTGCCCGTGCAGAAGAATACTTTGCCAAAAAACGAGCTGCTGCTGCTTCTGAACCAGCTTCAGCTTGAAGTTGCACCAAATATTTCCTCTGACATTTAGAAATTCTTGAATAGAGATGCGGAATGATCCCTCTTTAGGAAAAACATCTCTCATTGAACTTTGCTGAGATCTTTTTCTTTCTCTTCCTCAACTTACTTTTTATTTTTCATTTTTGTAGTATTGTTTGTTTCTTGTCCTGTTTCGCTTTGTAATGTTGTCAAGTTCTGCTTCCAAAGCAATGTTTTATACCTAATGAAATTTGATTCTGCCAGTGGTATGATGTTTTGGGGGTAGTGATGTACAAAACTTGTTAAAATTGTCCCATTTTTTCAGCAGCATATTGCAAGTTGACCTTCAGAAAGATGTAATTAGTTTAAGATATAGTACGACGTTGTTTCTTGTTCTAATGAAATTCTTCCTGTCCCTTTCTTCTCTATCAGTTATCCATATTCTGTTTGAAACACAGAATCCGTACGTTAGAGAAGAGCCACTAGGCTTTGGCTGATGATGGCCCATTGCAAGTTGAAACATGTAGATGCCACGTAACTTGGTAAATACGCATAGAAGATGCAATCCTTTCCGAAAGATTCCTCTCCCCCAACGAGGTATTTGAGTGCACATCTTCTGCTTAAGATATACAGAAAAAGTAGTAAAAAAATTACGTGAAGAGATAAACATGCTCTCGGATTTCTCAAGCTTGATGGATAGTCAAGAACTAGATAACTAATTTAAAAATATTAAAAAAATTAAGTTGATTATTTCTTACAAATATGTATTGATTTCTCTAAAATACTTTCTTCAATTATGTGTATTTAATGATTGGAATTATCTCTTGATTGGAACTTTTTATAATTAATAGGAATATTTTGAAAACAAAAATGAAAAACAAAAGGAACCAAACTTTTATATTTGAGACCAAACTCAACCTCCACTAGCTCTTATGTGAAAGAACAGAAGTAGTAATTTATAGTGCTACATCTTAATTCAAATTATCCAATTACATCACAAATAAAGTTTAGATGCATGCATATTTTGAACCCAAAAAAAAAATAGTTGAAATTAAGCATATATAAAACTTTTATTTTTTGGGGAAAAAAAATAAAAACTCAGTTAATATTGGAGAAAGTCCCAAGTCTTCCATCGCCCTGAATTTTTCAGCTTTTATTTTCCTCCATTACATAATACCATGTTGAAGTTGGTTTTTATATACCGTGTTCAACAATTAAAGTTGGTTCCTTGCAAACACCCTCCACTTGCGTTTTGTTGTCTTCTTACGAGACCAAAAAGCTTTTCAGGCTGACTTTGTTTTGAAACTAACAATGATGTGTAATGTCCCAAACGTAGAGAACGTGGTAATTTGGCAAGTTGATACATTTGCTCTTTTTTTCTAATCAATAAGGTATCAAACCTTGCGTCATGTGCAAATAATTTTTTTCTTCTCATTTTTACCCTTCATTTAAAAAGTATCTAATCACTAAGGTATCAAACCCAACTGCCTAGATGCAAGTATTGATTATACCTAGAAGGGTTTTTTTTTTTTTTGAAAAGGAGTATTAGCCACAGAGAGAGATCTATATTATTAAAAAGATAAAAATTAGAATTTAAATTTTTTACTTGGATAATTTAAACCCCTTTCTCTGCAGGGGAAGGAACCCACGCACTCATCACACATGCATCTATTTTGGTCATTTGAGATATAGAAACTAAGATCATCTTTATGAAAAGAGATATGGAGTGTCCCCTGAACCGTACACTTGGAGAATTTATGTTTAAAAATGAGAAAGTATTGCATAATGGTAAACAAAATGGATGTCAAAATCAGGGGCGTTCACTTAACAGGAGGGCCACTTTGGGATTATTGACAGAGGCACGCAGATTGGAATTTGGAAAGGAAGTTGGCATATATCAAATAGAATGATGAGAGCAATTAGACAAATAAAGAATATATTTGAGGTTCGTGTTGATTTTGGATATATTCATCGACAAGGAAAATATGCAAAATGCCCAGACCAATTTGCAGAAACTCTCATTTCTGTCCACAAGAGCCTGGTGTGGACCAAGGCTTGAAAATTCTTCCAACCAAGCAAATCAAACGGAACCTTAATTTTATCTGTCTAACCCTTTTTGCGGCCCAAAAGCATACTACATATTGATAACATAGGACAACAAAAGGAGAAGAGAATCCCAGTTGGATTCTCTGCGAATGCGATCCAATCACAGGCGATAACAACATTAAAGAAATTAATGGAGATTAGATCTAGTGAAAGGAATTATCTTTTAATAATATGGCAACTTAAGACTCGAATCTCCTCTAAAAGAATGTTCACATCTTTTTTTTTTTTTTACAAGAAAAAGAATTTTCACATCTAATTTCTCATAATATTTCGAAAATAGAGTTATTTTTAATAAGAGAATATGTATGTCTATTGAAAAAAAAAAATGGAATGAGAAAAAAATGGAATGAGGGGCATCAATTCCGCGGAACAATACGCTTATATCCTTTTGTCAAAATACTTGACAAGCTAATTAGTTGCCTTGCTCAACAAGGTCATATGGCTAGGACGTATATATAAATGATTTCTAATCACCTCGCCAAATTTTTAAAAAATAATTAATTCATTGATGTTATTTGAAAAATATTTTTTTTCCATTTATCCCTCTCATATGAAAAATCTTACCTAACTCATAAAAAGATAAAATTGGAAAAAATAATTAATAATCTATATTATGAAATGTAATTTATAAAAAGTATAACAATTTCTTTTAAAAAGTAATGTATTTACATACCGCACTCAAGGGAGATGTAGAGTAGATATGAGTCTCATAAATATTGTTTATATTTATAGTTCTTAAAATATAGAATATATTGCATAGAATAGGCTAATGCTACTCATGATTCATGAATTATTTATAGCACTGTTGTCAAACTCGCGAGTTGACTCTCTGAGTTTAATGTTTTTATGTTTTCAACTAACAAAATTATGTTAATTCGTCCTTAAACTTGTGATAACTCTAAACTCGGTTAAACTTACGAGTTTATTTACCAAGTTTACCGTTTTTAGTTTTTAGCTTACAAAACCGTGTTAACTTGCTCTTAAACTCGTGCTAAATTTTTAGATTTGATTATGTTTAGTGACTTTATATATGAATTTTATAGAAATTTTTTTATTGAATGTGATAAATTATGAATATTGATAGGTATAATTTCAATTATTTAAATTTAAAATATATTTAAATAAAATTGTTCTCATTTTTTATATATTAATTATTTGATTATATACTTTTAATACTAGTTTATTAATAAAAGTAAACTCTTACGAGTTTATGATCTGAGTTTTATCATTATCTCGAATTTGTTGAAACTTGCGAGTTTGACAATCTTGATTCATAGTATCAATTGCTATAAATTTTCATTCAAAAATTTCATTAATTACCTTGACATGATGACTTTAGTGGAAAGAAATAAATATGTGAATGATACATAAAATTAGGGGGGGAACAAAATTAAGATGTAGAATTACATGTGAATTTGTCGGGAAAAAATACATATGAATTTGAAGGACAACTTTGAAGCTAAAGAAAAAAATATACTACTACCTCTTATAGTGATTCAATTTGGTTCTAAATTAAAACCATGCATCCCATACTTATTTGCTTTTTCCTAAAATAGCCTTTATGGTGATTATACATGATAAAGTGTTTCCATTCTAATACACATAATTAACAAAGAATATTTTAATAAAAACGGCACTCATTAATTATAAATAATTGATTTAACTGACTTTTTTAATATTTATAAACCAGTTATCTAGTTTTTATATTGAGAACCGAATGTAGTATTGTTCATGTAAAACATGTTGAGTGTGATGATATAGAACGATGTGAGGAACGGGAATGAAGATCTGAGATGAGGATTTGCCAGTAATCATTCAAAAACTCGGGAGTTAGGAGTGGCTAAATCAAGAATAATTGAATATGCATGCACTTCCTTATTCAACTCGCCTGCGTTCCACTTCCTGGGAAGCATGGCAGCATTTAAAAATATGCCTTGTCCCTCGTCTGGTCAATTATTTCTTTTTCATTCTGCGACGCGTCGTCTTCTTCTATTTTTCCTTCAAGATTCTTCACTTATATGATCACCCCATATATACTTTATTATACACCACTTTGCCCCACGAACTAATCAACTTGGCCTTCATCACTTTAAACGTTCACATGTATATATCCCATAAAAAAATTCACATTTTTTATTTATATATTATACCTATGTCTAATCCATATCTGTAGTGCAATTCCATTATGCTTTTTTACATCATAAAATCCATATTTGTCTGTATTTTGAATTTGGTTTTTTTCATTTTTATTTTGATTGTTCATATTTCTTATTTATTGTGTTGTTATTGGTTCGTTTCAAATTTATTTGTTGTTTTTATTTTGTTTGTTACTAAATGAATGTTTCATTAAAAAAAAAACTAATTCTTTTTATTTCATCTTACATATTTTATGCATTTCATCTTATGAAATGTTTTTTCTCATTCATAATTTACTCAAAAATGTCATGGTTAAGAAAAATCTTTATATAATTTATCTTAATATATAAAATTAAAAATATACTTAATTTCAGCGTAACTGATCTGGCCTCTATTCAACTATAGTCCTTTCTTTATGATCCAATTCAACTATAATCTACTGTACTTATTAATCACTGAACCAACTCATGTAAAGACGAATTTAATTTTTAATGCTTTAATATCCCTGCCTACCTTTATTAATATTATCATTAACATTCAATTTCCCAAGCACGTCATAGATCACTTGGTTCCTAATGCGGACCACCACATGGCCCAAGTTGGTACGGATTTCCCTCCATCATTATTACCACTTGATCTCATAAATTTTACAAATACAGATCCAGATCTACTTACTTTAATGTTTAAATACCAAAAAAAAACTCCGGTCAAAAAAAAAAATACCAAAAAAAAAACCGTGTTTTGGGTTTTTAAAAAAAAATTTGATAGGAGGAACCATTTACGCCCCCATCCTTAATTTGGGTTGAACCCGACCCCTGCCTAAAATTTATTTACCGAAATAAATAAATAAACTACTCTTTTATTATTTCTAATTACTTCCTATATCAATTTCCTTTTTCTCAAGGAAAAAAAAAACATCAGGCAGTTTTTAAGCTGCAAAGGCCCAACACTGAGTATAAACAAATCTGATCAAGAATCAACTGAGGACACTCATCATTTGTGACATTGTATCTAGCTCATGTTGAGTTAGACAAACATATCAACGTTACTGCAAAGCGCAAAGTAATTTATTATAATAAATTTAATTTTCAATGAACTGAAAAACCAGTTGAATTTTAAACAATTAAAATTTAAATTTAGCTTATTTTAATTTTCTTTTTCAATAAAATAAATAAAATATAAACAATCCAATAACGAGTTAATGACTGCATGACTCAGGGTGTGTTTGGGTGACACCTCAAACCATGGTTGGGGACCCAAACCATGGTTTGGGGAATACATCACCCAAACACCCCCCCCAAAAACCAAAACCATGGTTTTGATTCCAAAACCATGGTTCTGGAAAAAGCAAAAAATTTTTACTTTTGGAAAAAAAAAAGGGAGAGTGTGAGAGCCTATATGATATGTATCTTGTTATTTTTTTATAAATATATTTTTTATAAACATATTTAATCTTATATTTTATAAATATATATACATATTAATTATTTATTAATTATATTATCTTATGTATTATTAATTATGTTGATAAAAATATATTATTAACAATTTTATTCCTTCAAATTAAAATATATCATAAAATCTTTTTTTTTTGTAATTATCATATTAACTTATGTCTTTTTTGAGTAATTTGTATATATAAAAAGTGCTTCTGATAACAACTATCCAAACACTCTCACTTCTCAGAATCACTTTTTTACAAAATCTATTCTTCACAGAATCTATTCTCCCCAGAATCTATTCTCCAAAATCACTTTTTCAAACTACAATTTGGTTTCATCCAAACACACCCTTAATTCATTATTCATTGGGGCGGATTGGGCGGCATGTCTCTGGCCTGGGATAGCCCTCCCGGACAAATACGCGGGAACAGAAGACGGCGTCGTTTTCTCATCACGTGATTGGCTGTTCTTCCTGCTTTCCCATATCGATCCTTGACACGTGTCAAAATCAGAGAGCTAGTCTTGACGATGTCGTAAGCTCCGTAAGGAAAGAGCTAGGACCCGTTAGATTTAATAATTTATTATTCCAGATATTTTTAACGACACACTAATTAAAATTTTTTTTAGCAAATACTAATAATGGTTTCTTTCAGCTCAGGGTGCAAAACTCAAGGTAGGCTCACGCATGAGGCACCGCTCGCATGAGCGGCATGACTCAATTTTATAATACATAAACAATTAAAAAGAATAATTAAACAGAAAAAAGCATAAATAATACTAATAAAAAAATGATAAATATATTAAATAAGCATTAACCGAGTCTGGTTGGAACCTTGAGTTGCTGCTTCCTTCTCCCCCCTTCACTCTCTGCCTCATCTCTCCCTCACTTTTCTTTTTCGCTTTCTCTCTCTCTGTTTTCGTTTCCTGATTCGCTTTCTCTCTCTTCCACTTCTGTATAAATCAGACCCATCTTCTCTTTCCCCATCCTCTTCAAGCTCTCTTTTCTGAGCCTAACCCCTTCCGAATTGACTTACCTTTTTTCGGTGAATAGTTTTCAAGTATTTCTCAGGCTTCGTACAAGAAGCTGTATTGTGAAGAAGGATACAGGTATTTTTTGGCTTTTCCTTAGATCCGTTGCGTCTTCAGAGATTGATTTCCTAGCTGCCTTCGTAGATTCAATTAATTTTTTCTTCCTTCTCCTCAATTCGGTTTTGTGTCTGCTTTACCTTAATTCATTTCTCTTCTGGATCGAACTTGTGCTTACATGCATCGAGTTTCGAGAAGATGAAGATTATGATTTGGACGTCCGCTAGGCTAACAAGCTTCTCTCGCCTTCTATTTTCTTTTGCTTCTTTGGTCTGAGAAAACGAAAATTAAGAGTTGAAGTTTTGGCCTCTTGGACTGCAAGTATTCTCTCTTTTGAGGGGGAAAAAAACAGTGCCCAGTTTTTTTTACCAGATCTATCCTGCGTTGTGTGAAAGCTCAATCGCTCTCTCAAAAATGTAAAGATGAATTTTCCCGTCGTTGTAAAAAAAAAAAAAACAATTTACGGAATGAGCAGATATTTACTCATCAGTTTTTTTTTTCCCAATAACTTCTGAGAATTAAAAAAATTCAGTATTATGGTTCCCCTCTGATTATTTGCACGGTCTTAATTAACTCTTTAGGTAAGGTGTAGTTGCTATCGGAGGACGGCGATGGGTGGTTGATAATTTTAAAGTTGAAATACAATAATTTTTTAATCTTGTTTTGGTTTGACCAGATCTTAAGATTGAGCTTTTCAAATTTTTATGCACGTTTTCGATCATATTGTATGATATCCTGAATAAGTCCAAAATTATAGTATTTCTTTATTCATTACTATAGATTATCATCCTAAATTTTTTGGCGCTATATATTGTTTGGCTTTGGAAAACCAGGTTAGTCCATCTGTTGATAGATTTCAAGGAAGAAGATGAACCACTGCTTGATCCAGAAACAAAACGTCGTCGTGGCAACCCGGGAAGAGATGAGTGGCAGAGACCCTGTGGTTTGTCCCAAACCTCGCCGCCTCAGCCTCTTGAACGTCGCCGTTAACGAGCATCCCGTTAGATCCTTTCGGTGGCATGTCAGGTAGCTCGTCACCTATTTGATTTTGCATACGCTTTTTATAGTTCCTTTTTTCCCGTTAGATTTTGAACTTCACCTTTCGGACAGAGTCGTTTATTTAAACTTTCTGTTGCTTCTTCTGCAGCTGCCAGCCAGAGATGTGCGACACAAAACCCATGGCGGATCCTTTGGATTTCATCCTTGCCGAGGTAGCCCCTCCTTCATTGATTTTGTCGTTTCTGAATACGTTGATAAGTGTTTTTTTTTTTTTTAAGATCTTTGGTTGATTTATCTATTTATTTATGTTTTGGTTGATGTTTGTGGCTGCAGGGTGATTATGGGATAGAACAATCATGTACACAGATGGCCTCGTCGCCCCCTTTTTTTTGCGGGTCACCGCCGAGTAGAGTAGAGAACCCATTGATTCAGGATGCTCGATTTGGGGATGAAAAGTTCTTCCCGCTGTCGCCACCGGTCTGGGCTCCTTCCCCGCCGGTCTTGGCATCGTCTCCGGTGTCTTCCGCAAGGAAGGGAGGCTGTGTCCGAGCCAATTTTGGGAACAATCCGGTCGTGAGGATCGAGGGGTTCGATTGCCTGGACAGGGACAGGCGAAATTGCAGCATCCCTGCTCTGGCCTAAAAAGAAACAAAAAGAAAAACATCCATCTTGCAGAATTAGATCAATTTAGTGGAAGAGAATCTTTTAGAATTCATTGTTACGCAATAGAAAATCACACAAACTACGACACCAGAAGAGGAATTTTGAATGTCTCTGAAAGGAAGAAGAAGGAAGAAGAGAGAAATATCTTTTTTGCCTGATGTAAATATATGTTTGGAAAGTGTTTGTAAATGTGTCATATATGGGCGGTGGACTGAGAATCATGTGGTTTAGAAGTATCCAGAAACGAGAGGTTTTGGTTTGGGTGTATTTAGTGGGATTTGGCCCTCTGTTTCTGGTTTTAGGGTCTTCCATCCTCTTCATTTGTAAGTAGGTTTAGAGGAAGGAAAATTTCATGTTAAGATTCGTCGTCAGGTCTTTGAAACGTAGTTAGCAGCTGAAGAAGGAGAATCTGTACAAAATTATCTGTGAGTCAACCAAGTCATATGGTCTATGTTGCAAATGTGAACATGAGCCACTTGTCGCGTTAAACCCAAAAGAAAAACAAAAAGTGTCTTTTCTCTTGTTCCGTGCACGCTGGTTCTCTCCATGTCCTTTCAATCTGTGGGTGACTAGTTTTGTTTGAATTTGAATCTCTTCTTTTTCAAAATTGAATAGATAATAAAATATAATTGTTGAACATCCCAAAACACAATTGTGCGGGCAAATCCAAATTAAAGACTTTGAAATGACTAAATAGTTGTGAAGTGTTTAATGATAAAAATATTTTTAAAGTGATGACAATTAATTTTAGAAAAAACTAAATGTTAATACATGTGGCGATATCAGTTTGACGAGAAATATCTATTTTTCTTTTGGCCACAACGAGAAATATCTTTAACATAACAAAGGCAACAAAAATTGAAGTAATAAAAAATAATTTTATGGGGAGTTTGACGAGATAAAAAAAATACTTTTTAAAAATATTTTTCACAAAACAAAATAAATTCCTTCATATATTTATTTCGTACATCATAAAAATATTTTTAAAATTATAATTTAATTTCTATCTAAATACCTTATTGTAGGGGCAATTGAATCACTCTTCAAAAATAAAAACCTTAATTCGAAAACCATCTTTAAATAATTCATAAAAATTTAGATATTTTAAAGAGACCATTACGAGATTCTTGTTCATATAATATGATGATATGGCATCGTTTCAAATGTACAGTGAGAATGTTAAATCATGGTACGTACACAGTGGGGGTGGACGGCGCCAACTGGGGACTTTATTGGCAGTAATGGGTATTCTGTTGAGACACTGTAATGCATAAAAGGTTCTTGCCAGTTGTGTGGCCTAAACCATGCTTGTCAGTCAAGCAGAATCTGTTGACCATTATCAGATTCAACCTTTGTTATATGTCAATCCCTGATCCTGTTTTTTCTTCCCCCCAATTTACAAAATTAAGAATTTTTTTTTTTTGCTAAAACAAAAGTAAGAAATATACGATAAAAGCTTGATGCTTAAAGGAATGGTGCCCACAAAAAAGTTGGAGAACGTTGCAGTATATTTGTTTTTTTTTTTTTACTTCTTTATTTTCCATCATCTAAAACATGTCATATTATGGAATGAAATAAATTTTTTCATGCCTAATTCTCATTAATCAACAAGAAGAAATTAAGGATAATTTTTTTATGTTGGATGGCAAATCATTTATTAGGAGTAATTGCGAAAAGTGATTTTAATTCGAGATAAATATAACCAGTTAAATTGCGAAAAAACTGTTAAAGTGATTTTACTTTGAGTATTCTTAATATCTATGAGATGAGATAGTTAACTTTAACTTACATTTGAGGTATTGATTACATACAAATGAACTGGAGAAAATAAAAATAATAACTGTTGAATTTTAAAATTAAAAATAAAAAAATTATTACAAAAATATACTTGTATTTATTTTTAAAATGTAGTCATTTTTTTATAACTGTAATAACTAATATTAATTTAAAATTTTAAAATTCAACAGTCTTGTTTTTGAGGATTTTCCGATCTCCCTTTCATTCTTTTCGCCAAACAAAAAAAAAGTTTGGTGCTTTTTTATTAAAAATTAAAAATTTAAAAAAAAAAAAAAAAAAAAGAGAATGAAACATGTGCTGGTGGACGGTGAAGGTTGAGTTAAACGGGCTTTTAGTGGGATGACGTGGATAGTTATCAAACGCCAATAAATGAACAAAGCTAGGAGTATTTGAAAGATCCCGTTGACTTTTGTTTTTTCTTCTAAAGTATAGGTATCCTCTTATTTGAGATAATCATATTTGAAGTACTGTCAAACACTAAATCTGAACACCTCTCTCAACAAAGATTCAAACCTTAGTTGGCCACGTTGTAAAGGATTAGCCCTTTCTGCTAGACCTAATCCTTATTAGTGATTCCATTGACTTTGAATCAAGGCTAGACCAGTTGTGGCTGAAAATGAAAATAAGTAGTCCTCCAGTGCATTTTAAAAAAATAAAATAACCATTAAGTGCTAGCCTAGCTCAAAGGAATTTAGATGTCTTAAGCATCATGTTTCGAGTTTGATCTTTAAGATGGTGCATATAGAAAAAAATATTGTTGGGAGGGTTCCCGCTACGATGTCCGACACTTGACAGTATCCTAAAAGATTAGTCTCCTACCGTTTGGGTGGAAGGATATTCCAAACAATCCAAAAAGAAAGAGAGCAAATTAAACAAGCTTGCTAAAATTTCTTTGTTCGATACCTTACGTTTAAAATGTTAGAGTTCCTTTTACTTAGAACAACTTGTTGCTAACCCCCGAAACATCTCAAAGGTATTTTTATTTTGAAAAAATAAGTAAATTTTTTATTAAAAATTAGATAAAGTTGTTTATGCACATTAGGTCAAGTTGATAAGTGAATTTGCAAATACACATGCGTATTTCAACGATGAACCAAACAAAATAATTAGTGTTCATATAAAAATTTATAAATATTAATTTATATTATAAGAGCTTATATAAAATTTTACAAATGTTCATATGTGAAAGTACAAATGCATAAATGAATTTTAACAATTAACAATAATAAGATAATAAGTATGATTAAAGAATTTAATGTAATAAATATAAATAACTTGATCTAGAATTAGCCTCTAAATAATTATATAAACATCCCTGCTCAAAAGAGATTGCCAGAAAGAGGTTTTTTTCTTTTCTTTTTTGCCTTTCGTTTGGGTTGGGAACTGTGGAGGGAAGGGCAAAGGCATGTGATGGCTGATGAGAGTATGGTGGGTTGAAAACTTTGCCACACCCAATTATTAATGCCTCCATCCTCCAACCACAAAACAAAAAATTACGACAAAAAAAAAAGGACCACAAAAATTACAAATCGCAAATTGAGACACATTACAACTCTTCATTGATTTTGACAAAATACCTAATTTACAATTTCACAATTTCTATAGTCTTTTTTTTGTGATTTTCACTACTATTTATTGTTCATAATATAAAAAAAAATTTATGCACTGATTTTTGTTACATGTGAACTTGGATTGGTCCCGCTTCTCCGGACAGTTGACATTGCTTGTCCAGATCCACTTTCTATTAGGCCTGTTTGAGCTCCCAGTGAATTCCTAAATAATTAAAATATTTAGTCAATAATTACAGCCCAATAGACATCGTAATCTACAGTATCTATTTTTAAAATCCTTGGGCTGTTCCTTTTTTTTTTTTATAATCCAAATCCATTCATCAACATAGTCATCTTTAAATGTTTTATCTTTCTTGGGTTAATTATCAAATAAACATTACTTTTTGCCAAGTACAAACATCTCTCTTAGAAAGAATTTAAATTTTGATTTGCATAATTGTTGCTTATTTTTAAACATTTTGTAACTATGGTTTTGCTGTCTTAATTAGTGGGCTTAATTGAGGCCTTTTCAAGTTCAGGCCTTTGTTTTCCCCGGCCACTTTCAATATACTCCCTCCAATCGGGAAATTTTATAGCCTGATTTAGTTTTAAAACATTAGGCAAATATGTGGCAATTTAGTTTTTTTTTTTAATATTGTCCCTCCTTAATTTCCGCAAATTGACATATTGTTGTAAAACTACAAGAAATAAGGAGACTAGAGAGTAGAAAAGAAAGCAAGAGATAAAGAAGACAATGTCTTTTTTCTCATTCACTTTGTTTTATGGTACAAATGCCTTATACAATGCCTTTATTTATAGACCTCCAAGCATTGAAGTCCTATACTAAGGTTACAAAGGAATAAAAAATATCACAATGGCATTAACAATGAAAAACTCCTCCCAAGTCATTTATTAGGAAAGTTATATAGTTTACGACACTTGAAAATAAAGAATCCTATGAGAATTCTAAAGATTAGGGGTTATAAGTATCCACTCATGCAATATTTATAATACTCCCCCATGGATGCCCATAACGAATATTGTACCTCATTAAAACCTTATTAGGAAAAACCCATTGGGACAAAAACCTAATGAAGGAAAAAAAGTACATAATGTTTACTCCCCCTAATGATAACATTATTTCATGCCTTTAAGTCTACGCATTACAATACCATACACTAACTTCTCAAATGCTCTAGTCGGTAGTGTCTTGGTAAACAAATAAGCAAGATTGTCGCATGACCGAATTTGCTGGACATCTATATTACCTCTTTTCAAAAGATCATGAGTAAAAAAGAACTTTGGAGAAATATATTTTGTTCTATCTCCTTTGATATATCCTCCTTTTAATTGAGCTATGCATGCTGTATTATCTTCATATAATATTGTTGGAATCTTTTGTTCTAGGAAAAAAATACATATTTTTTTGAATATGTTGAATCACTAACCTCAGCCAAACACATTATCGACTTGCCTCATGAATTGCAGTTATTTCCCCATGATTTGGTGGGGTAGCTGATAAAGTTTGTTTTGTTGAATGCCATGAGATAGCTACACCTCCACAAATAAATAAATATCCTGTTTGAGACTTGTCTTTATGCAGATTTGACAAAAATTCTGCATTTGCATAGCCAATTAATTGTGATTCTAATTCATTAGAATAGAATAAACCCATATCAATTGTCCCTCAAAGATATCGAAATATATTTAATTCTATTTCAATACCTTCTTGTTGGGGAAGAACTAAATCTTGCCAACAAATTAATAACAAATGCAGTATCAGGTCGTGTTGAATTAGCAAAATATATTAATGCACCTATGGTACTAAGATATGGTATTTCAGGATCAAGAAGTTCTTCCTCGTCTTCTTGAGGGCGAAAAAGATCTTTATCTTTATCAAGTGATCTTACAACCATAGGAGTAGATAATGGATGCGCCTTATCCATATAAAATGGCTTTAATACTTTTTCAGTATAAGTTGATTGATGGAAGAAAATTGCATTTGCCAAGTGCTCAATTTGCAAACTGAGACAAAACTTTGTTCTTCCAAGATTTTTCATTTCAAATTTTTTCTTTAAATAATCAACTACTTTTTGAAGCTCTTCGGGAGTTCCAATTATATTTAAATCATCCACATAGATAGCAATTATGACAAACTCTTATCTATTTCTTTTTATAAAAACACACAGGCAAATTGGATCATTTTTATAACCTTCTTTCGACAAATATTTACTAAGTCGTTTATACCACATTCTTCCCGATTGTTTTAATTCATATAAGGATTTATGCAAACAAATTACATAATTTTCTCAAGAATTCTTGCATGTTTCTTACAATTTAAATCATTTAGGGATTTTAATATAAATTTCAGCATCTAAAGAACCATACAAATATGCTGTAACAACGTCCATTGAGACATTTCAAGTTTTTTATGGACTTCAAAACTAATTATATATCTTAAAATGATTGCATACACTACAGGAGAATATGTTTTTTCATAATCAATACCAGGTCTTTGTGAAAACTCTTGTGCTATAGGCCATGATTTATATCTAACGATCTCATTTTTCTTATTTTGTTTGTGCAGAAAGATTCATTTGTATCCAACTAGTTTTACGCCATTTGGTATATAAAGTACAAGTCCAAAACCTTCACATTGTGAGAGTGAATTAACTCTGCTTGAATTGCATCATTTCATTTTTGCCAATCATCTCTATGTCTACATTCTTCAACTTATGTAAGTTCAGGATCCTCATGTTGATTAATTATTTCAACAGCAGCATTATATGAAAAAATGTTATCGATAACTATATTTTTTCAGTTCTATTTTTTTCCTGTAGTAACATAACTTATCAAGATCTCTTCATTATTTTCGGGTACCTAGGCTTCTTCTGAGATCTTTTAATTAATTATGTTTTGGTCCTCTCCTATAGGACTTGCCTCCTCAACTTGACTATCATGACGATCATGATTATTTGCTCCTTTTTTTTTTCTTTCTAAGAGTTTTATCCTTAGAATCGATTGGTCTGCCCCATTTCAAGTGTGGTTTGATTTCACTTGCATTTTTTAGTTGTCCTGCTAGGACATCAATTCTAATTGGAGCATTTTTCAATTAGAATATGAGATTTAGTAATTCTCTTAGGGTCAGTGAATACATCTGGCAATTGATTTGCAATGTTTTGTGAACGAATTATTCTTTGAACTTCAAATTGTGTAAAGAATATAGATGAGATAATGATAATACTCTCTATGTGATTTTTTTATCCAACTGCTTATTATCTCCCCTTAATATTGGGAAAAGTGTCTGTCAAAATAACAATCAGTCGTAAGAAAATCTCCAGTTACTAGTTCTAGATAGTTGATTATAGAAAGAGATTTATAACCAATATATATCTCTAACTATCTTTGAGGTCCCATCTTTGTGCGTTGTGGTGGAGTGATAGGGACGAATATGGCACATCCAAAAATTTTAAGATAGAAAATACTTGGCTCCTGACCAAAAGCCAATTGTAATGAGAAAAATTCATGATAATTTGTTAGCCTGATGCCTATAATTGCTGTTGCATGTAAAATTGCATGTCTTCAAGTTGAAATGGGAAGTTTTGTTCTCAAAAGCATTAGTCTAGCAATCAATTGGAGACGTTTAATAAATGACTTTGCTAGGCCATTTTGAGTGTAGACAAAAGCAACTAATTTTTCTATTGTTATTCTAGTTGCCATGCAATAATCATTAAAAACTTGAGATGAAAACTCAGTAGCATTATTAAGATGAATTGTTTTAATTGCATGATTTGAAAACTATGCTTTTAATTGAATTATTTGAGCAAGTAATCTAGCAAATGCTAATTACTTGTTGATAACAAATACACATAAGACCATCTTATAGATGCGTCTATTAAAATCATAAAATATTTGAATGATCCACATGGTGGATGGATAAATCCACCTATATGTCCTTGGATATGCTCTAAAGATACAAGAGATTCAACTACTACTTTGGTCAATGAAGGCTTTATAATTAATTTTTCTTGAGAATAAGCAACACATGAAAAATCTTTAAATTGAAGAATTTTTTGGCTCTCCAATGGGTATCCATGGAAATTTTTAATAATTCTTTGTATAATAGTTGATCCGGGATGGCCCAATCAGTCATACCAAATAATAAATATATTGTTATCAGTAAACTTCTGGTTTACTGTAGTATTTGTTTTAATTATACTAATATTTGTATAATACAAACCGGAAGATAATGTCGGTAATTTTTTTATGACATATTTTTCTCTATTTCTTACCATTGTAACACGCAAATATTCAATATTTTTCTCATTTATAGTCTCAACATGATATCCATTACAACAGATATCTTTAAAACTTAATAAATTCCTTTGAGACTTAGAGGAATATAAAGCATCACTAATAACAAATTTGTTTCCTTTGGAGAATATTATAGTTGCTCTTCCGAAGCTTTCAATTAGTTTTGAATTACCTGTTATAATATTGATGCTTGTACTATTTATTGTAAGATGAGAAAAACATTTTATCTTTGAGTATGGTGTATGTTGTAGCACTATCTATGAGGCATAAATCTTTATTCTTGTATCCAACAAAAGGAAGAGAAACATCCATATTCTTTACCAAAAGAAAAGAAAATGCATTAACATAAATTTCAAGTACATCATGATCAATAATGCTCTTAAACAAAAAAGTAAACATAAGTAAAATATAAACTAAATTAAAAAGCATAAATAAAACAAACTAAAATATTTTCTTTATCCAAACTCTTCTAATCACGATTCTTAAAGAAATTAGCCACCTCCAAATATGTCATAGCATCAATGCCATTAACATCATTTAGTCCATTGACATCATCATTCTTATATGTAAAATTTGCCTCCATATCGTCAGTTTGAAAAGTCAAATTTGCTTTCACATTATTTGAACTCCTTTTTATAGAGGCCTAATAAAGCTTTGTTAGATGTTCAAGCGTACGACAGGTACATGACCAATGTTCTTTCATACCACACTGGTAACATTGATTTTCAACAACTTTTGGAGGGTCATTCTTATCTTTTTTCTGCCTATCATCAGGTTTCTTCTTTTGGTGGGTATTTGGGTTATAATTGTTACTTTCACCACCATAATAACTATGATTAACGCGTCCCCTGCCACAACAACGACCTTGGCCATGATCACGACCGCGTTCACGCACATGATAATTATTACGTACAGTCACATTCACTTCCGGGAATAGAGCTGATCCACTGGGATGGATCCCATGATTTTTTTATTAATGGCTCGTTATTTTGTTCAGTCAAAAGAAGACATGAGATCAATTTAAAATATTTCTTAAAACCCATTTTATGATATTGCTGCTGCAGGAATACATTTGAAGCATGAAAAGTTCAAATGGTTTTTTCTAATAAGTCTTTATGTGTTATTTTCTCATCACATGATTTCGATTAAGAACTTATTTTGAAAACTGTTGAATTATATTCAATCACAGTTTTTAATTCTTAGAGCCTCAATTGCATCCATTCATAATGAGTTTTTAAGCAAAATTACTATTTTTTTTTATGATCATGCCTTTCTTTTAAATTAGGGAGAATTACAATCAAGTCCCATGCAAGAGAAATAACTACTAAAAGGTCTAATAACAATCTAAGCAGCTTGTAATGAGAAGTTCTAGAGTAGAAAATAACAACCTCTGGAACTTGTTTTGTAATTTTTTTTCTTGCATGGGACCTTATTATAATTCTCCCTTTAAATTATTCCACAATTCCAACGAATCTTTCACCATTAGATATTCAGCTTTCAACCCCTCATACAAATGGTGGTGTAGAAAAATCATAGTCTTAGCCTTGTCTTGGCTAGTTGCTTCATTCTGAGGTAAAATAGCATTTCCTAAACCTTTGGCATCTAAGTGGATTTTAACATCTAAGACCCAGGATAAATAATTTTTTCCTGTGATATCAAGGGCCGTAAACTCGAGTTTGGTAAGATTGGCCATAGACCAAACTAAAATGATAATAACAAAAATTAGAATTATAATAAAATTGATGAATACTAAAACATAATAAATAAAAATATTAGGATTCAAAAGTCATTCATAAATAAATTATTCCTTCAAAGTTATAAACAAAAATAAATAAATAAATGCATAAATAAATAATAACAAATAAACACATATGAAAATAAAAAAGATAAATAATACAAATAATTAGTTACATTACATAATATAGAGACAATGTACGTAAATATGTATAGAAGTGGGAAAGCAATAATATAAATAAATATATAAATATTACCATAAACTAGCTAATATATCATAAAAATTTAAATTAAAAACAAAGATTATACTACAATGAACTTTATGATATAAATACTAAATAAAGCTATACTTAGATAAATTACATTATATAATCACATATAATACTATTAGGCATTATTATAAATAAATTATATAAAATATATATATAAACAACATAAATAAATATAAACAAATATAATGAGAGAAAAAGAAAAACATAAACAGTATAAATTATAGATATGAATATGAGAGTTAGTACAATACAGATAAAATAACATAAAACAGTATAGATGCCAAATGGAGATGATACATAAATTACATTAATTATAAAAAAATATAAATGACATAATATTTTACAATATAATAACATAATAAAATGATTTAAAAATAAAAACAAAATGTTAACATAATATAAAGCACAAAAGGAAGAAAAATAAAATAACATAATGTAAAAATAAAAAAATAAAAAATATAACGTAATAACAAAATTAAAATGTAAAGAAAAGAATAATAGAATAACATTATATAATATAAAACATGATAATTAAAAAAGAAGATAATATAAAATTAATATGTAGCCAATATATAGATGTATATGTTGATAATTGAGTAACGAGATAATTAAATGATAAGAAGAAGACATTATTTTACAAAGAGTTTATACCTCAAATTTTCAAAGTAAAGTCCTGCTAATAACATGTTGTAAAACTATAAGAAATAAGGAGACTAGAGAGTAGAAAAGAAATCAAGAGATAGAGAAGGTAATGAATATTGCATGACTGGATGTCTATAACATCTAACCTTTAGAATTCTTATAGGATTTCTTACCTTCAAGTATCATAAACTATATAACCTCCCTAATAAATGACTTGAGAGGCGTTTCTCATTGTTTATATTATTATGATATTCTTTATTCCTTTGTAACCTTAGTATAAGACTTCAATGTTTGGAGGCCTATAAATAGAAGCATTGCATAAGGCATTTGTATTATGAAATAAAGTGAATGAAAAAAAAAAAACCATTGTTTTCTCTATTTTTTGCTTTCTTTTTCTACTCTCTACTCTCCTTATTTTATGTATTTTACAACACATATTTTATATTGCAATCGTTAATTTTAGTGAAAGGAAAAATTTGAAATTCTCACGTTTTACTATAAATTTAAGGCTGCCACATTGCCACTTACCATTCCTTAGAAACACTACTATGAAGTTAGTTAATTTTTCTCCATGATTAGAACCAGAGAGAGTAATTACAAATATGATTTCCTTATTTTAATTGGTCAATAAAAGTTAAAAAAAATCTTTTACTTACATTATTTATTCCTTACCAGCAGCACAATTTGCTATAATTTTTTTTGGGGGGGGGGGGGGGGGAAGAGCACTCTTATCATCTGTGCTAACACCTGCTAATTTTTTATCACACACACAAACCGATGCGCAAGATGAAGACTCGAAAATCGTCTAGAGTTTCAAGTTAATTTTCAGTGGTTAAAACCAATAATCGATTAACCCCCCAAATTATGACATTTGAAATTATAAAATATTTAAGAAATATAACGGAATGTTAATTTATTTCACAAGTCATCAATCATCAATCATCTTAATAAATGAAAGCAAATAAATAAAAGAGGAGATGGGAACAGTGAAAAAAGAAATGGGAGGAGTTGGAGGAAGTGGGGAGAGGATAAATGAGAATGAGAAATGTGGAAATAATGAAAACGGGTTCTGCCGTCTTGCCGACAGACAAAGCGTGCAATTACAACACAAAGTGGCGTGTTTGGAACATAGGAACATGACAAACCACATAAATCATTAATTGTCGTTTCATAATCAAATTAATAACCTTTAAAAATAAGGAAAAAAAACAGAGAGTAAATCATAATATAATTTCATTATTTTAAAACTAATCTCTTGTTTTTAAATAATTAGGAAAAATTGGTAAAATGTCCTTATTTGAGAAATTTCAGACAAAAGCAGGGTGCAACTCGTTTTCAATGGTGCAATTTTTTTTTTTTTAAACTTGTGTGCAGCCTATTTTTAACTAAAAGTCTTCAAAATAAAATTCATTTGTAAATAGTTAAAGATATGTTTTATGTGGTTAAAGAAAAGCTATACCTACTGAAATTCAAGTTTTTTAGCCAATAATTTTTTAAATAAGGATTTTTCACCGAATTTTCTCTGCAATCGTGGCAAACAGTTATTAGTACCAAGCTATATCATAATAATCAATCCGGGTTGATCCACTTAGGCAAAGAATTGATTCATAATACAGGATGGTGAATTTAAATCTCTCTAAAAGACTTGTTGATGAATAATCTGTAAGTATTTGTATAAACGTTTTTCAAATCCAATGTGATACATTAATCCTGAGACCAAACTTATCATCTAAAAAAAATTAAATTATAATATGTGATTTTTTGTGGATACCAAACACTAGATTGATTGAATGCTTTGCTATAAAAGGACAGCCCACTGTTTGTTGAGCAATCCCATATGCCAACAACTGCCGCTTGTCCCCAACATGCATCCTCCAAATCCTCTCTCACACACTAAAATATAAGAATGTAATAATTTCAATTACTTTATTTATTTCTCAATGTGTCCCATGTGAAACTAATTAATTACCCTCCCAAAAAAATAATTAACTGACATTTACAAATATTTTTTATGGGGTGAAAACATGAACATCACACAACATCCAACGACCATCTTTCCCCCTCTGAAATGTTAAATGAATCAGCTCGGACCTTTAAAATATAATATCATTTTCTGCCATTTTATAGGAACATTTCTTTACATAAATAGATATTTATATTTTTTCCTTATTTAAATCAATTAGTGCCGTGATTCATGAGTATGGCGGTCTTTTGAGTATATCTTCTTTCTTTTCCTTTCTTTGTTTTTCTTTTTCAAGCCCCTTGCGCTGATTCGAAAGCCAACTATGGAAGGCATTAATAACATGTTTGGCCAAAAAGTTTTTTTCCCCTTCAAAAAAGGGAGGTAATGATAATATCATGTTTCCACCATTTTAAAATAATTGTCATCTCCTTTAATTTAAAACTATCATTGTTTAAGATTATGATATGTAACTTAAAAACCATTAATTAGTGATACAAAATATTAAAAATATATATTGATTAAAATACTATCATTTAACCACTTTTTTATGATAGGGTAATTAAGAGAAAGAATGAGATATAAAATTAATAAAAGAAAAAAGAAGGTGAAAATAAGATGTGATAAAAGAAAAAAATGTGTAGCTTATGGAGATAATTTTAAAATCGTTAGCTGTACAATTATAAAATCAGGGAATAAGTGGGGAAAAATTGGCCACACTTTGAATTTTCAAAACAACAAAGGTCTTGAAGAAAAACAAAAATTTTAAAACAGTAGTTTTGGAATGTAGGGAGTGTTTTGGAGTTGTGAACTTACTTCAAATTGATTATCATTTTAGGATTTTATTGAATTTATTTTATTAACGGAAGTCGTATTGCTTCCCCCCCCCCTTTTGGTGAGATCTATAATTGTAGCATCAGCGTTTGTTCCATTGTTTAGTATTTAACACCCCTCTTCATCTCTGCACACAATCTTAATTATAATTTATCATCTTGTAATAAGTAGGAGGCATATTAATATCACACTCTTTCCATTCCTAAACACAGCATTCAGTTTCTTGAGTCTGTCCTTTCTTATAATACTCCCTTGTGTTCTTGTTATAAGTTTTAAATAACTAATTCACAAATAGTAAATAATTAATTAAAATTAGTTAAAAATATACTTTTTATTTTCAAACACATCTTTATAACAAATGAGAAAAAGGAGGAAAAAGAATATGAGAGAAATATAATGAGAGAGATTATGGTAATGAGAGAAGAGTAAATAACTAAGGGTGAAATTGAAAAAATATATTAAATGTTGAGACAAATACTAAATTGAAGTTGTGTGTCAAGGAAAAAAAAACAAATTGAATTTTATAAAATGGAATACAGTCTTTCTCAAATTTGAAGATTATAAATAGTTCCGGAGGGAGTATAATGATGGTCCCAGTTCATAATAAATAATTTTATTTTATAGCTTCAGAAAACATTTAATTAGGGGAAGAATTTGGAATATTTAACCGTTATTATAATTTTGATATGTTATTTGTTCACAATTTTTATAAAAAAGTGTTATTATTTGTAATTTTAATATTATCAAAATTTATTAAAGTGTTATTACTAAATCTGGTTTGTGATTTAGCAATTTCCAGTTCTTTTTTGAGAATTCTCTTAATTAATTCCAAGAGGGATTTTGCGTTGTAATTAATTTTGGTGGTAATTAACTGCGTGAAGACTAATATTCTGTCGCATAATGAATAGTTACTATCAGTCGGCAATAAAGACTTCCCATTGATTGTTTTTTGGTCAAATTGATTTGTCCTCTTGTTTGCTTCAAATATGGTTAGCTTTACCTTGGCCCCTATATATATATATATGTTACGTTAACACTTAAAATACTTGTATATATCTCTAATTAATTAATTAACTAATCATCCTCCAATTATAAGTGGATACTTAGTTTAGACTGTTTCTAATACCTTTACGTTCCCTCCCTCCATCGCCGTAATTCTCAGGTTTGTTTTTGTTAAGTGTGATTAATTAGTTTTCTCTCCACTTAGCTTCTTCTTTAACATTAAACGCACAATTCTTATTTATGAATAGCTATCTAAGCATGAATCAGAGGAACACATACATCCGAGTTTCGGCCGTCTCTTAATTTCCAAACCGCAATTAACGCTTAATTAAATATGACCTCCATCGATTTGAACACGTGTATATGTTTTAATATTAAGGAACCGAACCTCCACGGAAAAACACTTATATTATATATAATGCGTCCATTATTTTTCAAAAGAAAACAATATTCATTCTAACGGACGGTCACTTCTAAAGAGAATTTTCTTTCTATATATAATGACATTAGTTAGAATATTTTAATTATACCTTTATTTTTTACTAACTTTAGAAATCTCTGACGCAGCATTGATTAAGGAAATAAATTAACAGTGCAAATTCCTTTCCGTTCAAAGTACAAGTTCTCTTTTTCTAAATTTTTTTATTTAAAATATAAGTTCTGTTTGATAATGTTTAGGATATCAATTATTTGTTTAAATTTAAGAAACATAATTTTAGAAATTACTGTAACTTTCTGACGAATTTCATTAGGTAATTAGACTTACATATTGACTCGGAGAATGCATTGGAAAAGTTAAAAAAAAATTTGATAAAAACATATACTCATCTATAGTGTAATTACATTTAACACCTATAAAATAAGTCTTACGATTAGGAGTGCAAGAATAGTTTTTAAATATCCATATATACAAATAGCTAATTAAGCGAAACAAGAAAGAAAAAGAGAAAATATTTAACTATAATAACTGGTTGAATGGGAGGACAGGAGGGACACAAAATAAAATATCCATCAGTTAAGGGTGTGAGTTGATGAAACTTAATTAGCTGTAAACTAAAATTATTATTATAATTAATATATACACACACACATAGAGAGAGAGAGAGGGAGGATAACTTTTGGTAATAGGGAATAAGATTTGGAAGCTGGGAATGAGGCCCCCCAGGAAGATGAGAGAAATTCGGATTCCACGAACGTAATTTTTAAATATCCATATATACCAAAAGCTAATTTAAAAAAAGAGAGAAAATATTTAACTATGATAGCTCGTTGAATGGGAGGACAAGAGGGACACAAAATAAAATAGAGAAAATAATTAAAAAAAGATGAAAATTACTAAATATTAAATAAAAATATTAATAAAAATTTGTTGTTGTTTGCAAATTTAATATTGTCAACACTAAAACAAAATATTGTCACCGAATTTGATTTGAAATTTAATCATTTTTATTTTTTTGGGTCATTTTTCCATAAAATATCGTTTAGTTAAGGGTGTGAATTGATATATATATATATATATATATATATGGAGAGAGAGAGAGAGGGATAACTTGTGGTAATAGGGAATAAGATTTGGCAACAGGCCCCCCAGGAAGATGGGAGAAATTCAACGAACGTAGCCAACACGTGAGGAAGGTGGACCAGTTTCAGAATTTGACCCCATTCTCTCTCTCGCTGCGTGTGACTTCTGTCCCCGAGGTGGCATTTCCCTTCTTCTCTCTTCCTCCCTTATACAGGGCCTCCCACCAAAATCCACCTTCTCTCTCATTACATCACCTTCTTCTCTTCTCTACTCTCTCTATATAAATACTCTTCATTCTCATCTCTTCCTTCCTCCATCCATTCTCAATCATGAAGCGCCAACGAGTGGTGAGTGTGACCGGTTTCGAAGCTGCAGAAATGGCCGCCACGGCTAAGAAGAAGAAACCCAGTAAGGCTCATCCAGGAACTGATCAGAAGGCCCTGCGCAAGAACGCGGAGGAGGAGGAGGAGGATGAGAAGAAGAAACAAGTGGTGGGAACTGAGGAAAATGTTTCGGGTTTGGCTAACTGGGACGAGAACTGGCCTTGCTGGATTGCTGATTTCGTCGACGAGCAAATGTCGTGGGGTTCTGTTTGGTTCCCGTTCTGGGATACGGATTTCTCCGGCGAGGCTTTCGGTGCTCTGTACGGTGACGTTGATTGGGACGACGATATTTGGGATTTGAAGAAGGAAATCCCAAATCCTTTCGAAGGTTGATTATTGCACTTCGTATGGAGAAGAAGAAGGATGGTCCTGAGATTTTGTCAAACTTATATTGTTATGCTTTCTGCTCTGCTCTCTATCTGCTTACTTAGGAATGAAATGAAATATAATATTTAGGTCTTGCAATCGATCCTGTAGCTTAAGGCTATACTTTGTTTTGATTACGTTCCTTGATCAAAATGAATAAGCATCTCTAATTGCATTATTCATTAACTTAATTTCTGTATGCCATATCAGTTTAGAATGCCAAACACAGATCTGTCCTTCTGCAGAATTATTCAGTGGACGATGCAGCCTCTTTGGTTCTCTAATCGTTTGAAATATAATGGCCCTTTCAAGTTGAGAGGCTGAGATATAAAGGTGGGGGAAGACCTGTTTAATCTCTTTTAACACACACTGTTGTTTCTGTTTCTCTTTTATTTCATAAATATTCTGTAAACTTGAAACTTCACACCCTAGAAGTTCTAACCAAAGGAACAAGAGAGAAGATATTTATGCGGGGACAAGAATCGAGAGGGAATCCTCCAAATCGCCTTGTTTTTTTATTTTTAAGGAAGTCTTCCTTCCTCCTTTCATTTTTTTTTTTTTGAATTCAGAGAAGTTATAATAATCAGATCCGCAACTTTCTATTTATGAGAGAAGTTTTATGCCACCGGATCATAAAATCATTAGCTTTAAGAAAAGTTTTAATCAAACAAAAAGAAAAGAATGAAACTGCCTTTCTTTTTCAACCTACTAGGTTATACCTTGTGCCCCTTGAAGGACTAGTACCCTAGTCCAATTAAGTGAATGAGCTAAGAAGTTTTTTCTTTAATTATTAATTATTTAATTAAGTAAAGAAAAAAAATTTATAATTCAAAATTCTAGTAATCATCGGACCAAATAATGAGAAAAATATGGGAGTGATCGGTTTTATTAATGCACCGTAACTCTGAGAAAACTCTCTCCCTCTTCTCTTCTTCCTTTGCTCTTTCCCTCCCTTCAGCATCATTTGTTGTATTGTGTCATCGAAGTCCAAATTAATACTCTGATTTTGTGTAGACAGTTCAATTGCATAATCAAACACAAGTTATGTCTCAAACCTTTCACAACCAAAAGCAACTCCTTCCCTTGCCTTCCCTTCATTTCAAATTCCTCATAACCACTACAAGGATGTACCTTTCACTCATTGCACCTTGAGACAGATTTATTCTACTCCCAGTATAAAAAAATACCTAATACTTCTGGTTTTAAATATAAGAGCTAGTTGACTAATTTGAGTAAATTAAAAAAATTAATTATGTTAGTTATTTGTAATAAATAGATATTACGTTGTCTTTCTTAAAATATCCTTGCTAATCAAGTATATTAGTTAGAACTGTTATTATTACAATGACTAATTTAAAATATATATATATGATAAATAAAGTGAATTAGGGTTTTATATTTATGACTAAAATAAAAGTCAAACAAATTATTATGTTAAGGACCAAAGGTAGTATTATCTAATGACATCAAGCTACCGTTGATATTTAGGATGACATGAAATTTCTCAAAAACCTTAAAAAAAGAATTAATGAGATTGTTGGAGCAGGAAGCTAAGGATGATATCAAACCCTTCTATTCTTTGAACATGTTATACGAGGTTGATTGGTTTTTTTTACTATAACAACCTGCACCAGCTTCTCTGTCAACAATACATATTTTCTTTGAAATTCGATTACTGGTTTTGAGGCAGACACAGTATAATTTCGAACCCAAAAAGGCAAAAACATTAGACTTTGACTGCTAATAAGAAGTTCAACGAATCAAACAGGAATAGGATTTGGGAATCAACAGAAAAGTACAGAGACAGGATACTGAGAAATATATATATTCATCCAACTCTTTGTTTGGAGCATTAAACAAAGTCAGAAACAGAAATGCGAGAGTTCTGTATATTCAGCATAATTTGACTTTGACTAGGGCTTAGCGTGGAAGGTTGTATATGGTTGAACTTGAGCCTGTCCATTTGGGATCGGGTCCAAGTCCAACGTGGAGGGTCCAAGTCTAGTTTTGGACTTGGCTTAGTGGGGGAAAAAATAATGTTGAAAAGGAAAAGTTTAGAATTTTATGACTTGAACTTTTGGGATTGCTCAATAATAATAGGCGGGTCAGGGTCAAACTCATTCATTAATTCAGCCATTGTTTGATCGGTTCAGTCACCAGTCATGTATTCAATCTAGCTATAATTTTCCAGCCAAATCATACTTTAGAGCTGGTCTTATTCTGTTTTCTGTTGTTATATTTTTAAAATAGTTTTTTTTTTGTCAAACTTTTTTTGAAAGGGTCACCTATAAAGTAATTTGCAATTTATCCAATACTCTGAAATAATTTTTTAATAGGGGTAAGCATCCTAAAATATATTTTTTTACAATTTTGAATTTAAAGTGTTAACTTTTTAACAAAAAAGTATTAATTTTTTTGGATTAAAGTGTTACTTTTTTTTTTAGTGGCAACTATGCCCTTAAAATATTTTTTCTTTTCAGATCCATTTTAATCTTGTAAAATTTTTTATTAAATCAATGTGTATCAAATATCTTAAAGTAATTTTTAGTATTTTTTTTTTAGAATGGTAGACGCACTGGAAAAACATTTAGGGTGCTAGATGAACTATAAAATTTTTTTTAAGCGCTAGATGCACTTAAAAAGAATACTTTAGAGAGTTGAATGAATCAGAAAATATTTTATGGTATTAGACGTACTTGAAAAAATATTTCATCGTATTGGATAACCTTAATATTTTTTTTAATTCAAAAAGTTTTCGAGAACAAGTTTTTGAAATACATTTTTTAAAACAAGAAAACAAAAAAAAAATCTATTTAAAGCACATCTAAAGCCGTTCTGAAGCAAACAAGAAAAGGAAATCAGATATAAAACCAAATAAAAATTCAGGTATTATTAAAAGAGTGTTAAATGTATAAGCCTATTATATCTGCCTCTTAATTAACTGAAAGCTTTAAGGATAAGCTCAGACTGACTAGTGGCGGCTTAGTCAAACAATTATGTAGATCAACAGGAAATAAATAGTAAATCAAATGTGACGAGTAACTTTGTCTTCATCAAATCATGTCCACTGAAAAGTATATTTTATTTTATTTTTCTGTCAATCAAATACCAGCTCCGTGCCACAATTACAATATCAATAGTACTCTTTAAATTGCAAGGAGAGTAAATGTTTAGAGTTGGTTAAGAAATTATGAGGTTTTAACAAGGTAGAAGTTTAAAGTTAGCAATTAGTCTAAAACAGACAAACAAGCAGATCAACTACTTCTCCGGTTCTTAATATAAGATCTATTTAACTAATTTGATTAGATTAAGAAAGTCAGGTAAGTTAGTTAATTATAAGAAATATGACATGTTTTTTCTAAAACACCATAATCATTTTCCTTAATATTTTTCCTCCATCTTCTACTTCATTATAGTTGAGGGACTATCCATAGGGGTAATTTAAAAAAAATGATAAATATGAGAAATAGGTTTTATATTTTAGCAATTAGTCTAAAACAGACAAACAAGCAAATCAACTACTCTTCTGATCTTTAATATAAGATCTATTTAACTAATTTGATTAGATTAAAGAAGTTATATAAGTTGGTTGATTATTAAAAAATATGACATATTTTTTCTATAACACCATAATCATTTTTCTTAATATTTTTCCTCTTTCTTCTACTTGATTATAGTTCAGGGACTATCCATAGGGATAATTTAGGAAAGATTGATAAATATGAGAAATAGGTTTTATATTTAGGACCAAAATTAACTTAATAATTAGGTCCTATATTAAGGACCAGAAGAATATATTGTTTAATTTTTTTTAGAAATATTAATTGAAATATTCAAAATAACCTATTAGAGTAATGTTGAGCACAAGGAAGCCCATATGTGAAAACATTTGGGCTGAGCAAACAGATCGTGTTGGGCCATACTCGGTGGAATGATCTTATTATGGCCCAATTATTTTGGCAAATATTATGGCCCAATTTTAGTATGGGAACAAAGTTAAAAGTCTCGCCCTCTCACACTCGCTTTCCATATTTTCAATCAAGTTAATTGCCCCATAAAGCAGGGGAAAAAATCGTAAGTTGATTCCTTTCTGGATTTTAATTAAACCAGCACTCTTCATTCACTAATTTACGCGGAACTATATTTGATTCATGTACTTATTACGTTTCGTTCATTTAAAAATAATTAAGCAAAAATTAATCCTTTCTTCGCCTTTTATTTATATATTTTTTATATAAGTCATAACCCATCTTTACCACCTAAACTAACTTAGGAAGTATATATTTTTTGGCTTTAATTTGTATTAATATTTTAATAAAATACTTAGAAATAACAAATAATTGTAATTTCCAAAACTATTTGTAAACAAATATATTAACTTGTTAATCAAGTTTGGAACTATAATTAACTTAGACATTTTGAAATTATTTTTATAACAATTTTAGTTAAAAGTTTAATTATTATTAATAAGCTTAAAAAGTTCATTTCTGAGTTCATTAAACTTAAAATGTCAAAGAGAAGTTTGATATAGGGCCCATCTTTATTATTATTATTATTATTATTATTACTACTACTACTATTATTTATTCTGTGTAGAGGTACATTTGAAACACTTAAATATAACACTAATAATGATAGCTGGTTGCACGTAATTTTAGGTTCATACTATTCACAGAGCAGAATAATAGATTTTAATTTGTATGCACATGGCTCTATATAATGTACCAACAAATCCAAATCCACCTCACTCTATCTTCTTAGTTTTGTGACTCCAACTTGTTCACTTATCATCATTCACTGACATTAGAGATTAAAAAAATTATATAGGAGGTCTCTTTTTAATTGAATCATGATTCCCTTCCAGCTAAATTTGATTTAAACTGATAATAATGTGTCAGAAAAAAGTTGTCATAAGAGATGGATACACTATATGACCATATCCATGAGAGAGTTTATTATCAGCATACTCGACTCAGTACAGTAATAACTGAGCTCCATTATTAACATTTATTTCAGTTATATAGGGAAGCACTTATAGTATGGATATTACACACACACACACACACACACACACACACGACATCGATCTTTTTCATTTTACCGATGGATTTTATATAAATCTCAAGTTAATAGGCTGATTTCTGATGTATTGTGTAAGACTTACAGTAGAATGGCGTATCAGATGAATTAACAAACAAACGCGGATGGAGAAGGAGCAAGATTTGGCAAAAGTAAACAGTGAAAAAGTGGGGTGTGTCGTAAAAATATATGAAGCTTTTCAGTGAATGATAAGACCCTAAGGCATATAGGAAGAGACGGAGGAGAGCCAGAGAGGAGTTGGGGTTTAAATATGGAGGATAATGGCAAGAGGAAGACGTCAAGCAGAAAAGGGCAAAGGAACACTAGAGGACAGGTTAAGAGAATTAAAGGGATTGAACCAGAGGAACAGAAATAATAATGATGATGAAAAATTAAGAGGGAAAAAACAGTGAGATACACGAAAGAGAGAAGAAGAACAAGAAGAAGAGAGAGTGGGAAAGGCTAAAAAGTTATCAACTTTTATGCGTCTGATACCTGCAGGATCAGAGGCCAGCTGCTTTATCAATGGCAGTATCTATATCAGAAATTCACACACATATATATATATATATGTATATGTATATGTATTGTTTCAACTTTGAAGTTTCTGTGATTCTAATCAGAGAGACCAAAAGAGTTTGCCTTTTTTAACTTTGTCAGAGAAACACATCACAACAAAACCCACTTTTTTTTATGCTTCTCTGCTTGGGACTACCCACAAACACACATATAGTTTTCTCCTCCTACACTGGACATCATCTGCCCCACAGATCTTCAGCATTTCTCTATTTGTTCCCAAATTATCTTATCTGTTTTATACTAAAATGGGCTATGTGTCATGAACTGATCTTTTACCTTCATCAATTTTAGTTCTTTGTTAAGTGAGTCAATTAACGGTAGGAATAATATTTTGAAATGTTTCAAGGTTGACAGCTTCTTCAACCATTAGAGGGGTGGGTGTCTGTGTGTATTAATAAAAAACAATGCGCAAATATAAATAGAAAGATGCAATATAAATCCTCTATTTTTCACGACAGGGATATCATAATTTTTTTTAAAAAAAGAAATATTGTCTGAAATGCATAAATGAATACCAACAAAGAAAATTGGTCAATTCCTCAGCAAATTTTTTGAAGAGCTATAATTTATTATCCAGATGAAGATCCTCTGCAGAGATAAGGGGTAAAAAAATTATTGATGAGAAAGCCAGGTTTTTATCCTAGACAAAATTATGATCCAGTTTACCATAATATCTAACATTAATGAAGGAGGGGAGCTAACATTTTTCAAAGTAGAACGATAGTTACAAAATAGACTGGAGGTGTTTGGGAAGCATCAGAAGTATTTCTGAAAATCACTTTTCTGCAAATCAAGATAAACTCCTCCATATATTTACTTCGTATATCATAAAAACACTTTTAAAACTATGGTTTTAATTCTATTCAAACACTCTCTAAGATGCAAATTTGTTCTAAGAGTCTTGGGTATTTAAAAAAAAATTTTAGATGTAAATTTACCTCAAAAATTTAAAATCAAACAATTTTACTTTCTACCGTTAAAAATATTAATGGATAATATCACTATTTTAACTGTTAACTTTGATTTTTTAATTGTCAATAGCAAAATTGTTACTAATTCAAATTTTAAAGGCCAATTTGTATTGAAAGACAAACTTTCAAGTAACCAATATTCCTGTCCATAACCTATTACAAAATACCAGATCAATCAGTTTGCAATGAGAGCTTGGCATATATAAATTATAAAAGCGTCTAGCATGGTGAGCTTGACCCATGTATGTAGAGAATTCAAAGCTATTAAGGTCAAACAAAATAATAATAATCAGGCCAAAAAAAGTAAAATAATAATAGAAATTGTAGTTAATTATTTACATTAGAGTGACTATCGTATATTTCAGATTATCTGTTCGAATGGTTTGAAATTAAATATATTTTTTTTATCAACTCCATAAAGTTAGATATTCTGTTCACATGAAATTGATCTCTTTTTTTTTTTTTTTGGGTTGGCAAGTACTGAAATCAAATCCAGCCAAAGAAATCTATTTAATTAATTAAACATTGTTGATTTAAAATGAGTCAAATATTAATTATAGTAGCCGTAGGCGCTGAGAACAGATACTGAAATGCTGTCAGTCAAATAGTCTAATCACATCTGAAAGGACATATCCTATTAAAACGCCGCCTACATTAATTTATTTCCCATTTAATCATTCTACTGAGTGCTAAAGATGTCTAACGGCCAAAGGCATAAAGAATTCAATAAATTAAATAAAATTATTTATGTTTCATCAGTTATTATATTACATTATTAGTGCTGCTATTTGCCTTTTTTTAAATCTTAATTGCCATAAGAATTAGTCACTTATAATTTCAAACAAAATAGTTTTTTTAATCTTTTGAGATGTTCACCCCCACACCAAACAAAACCCACTAAAATTTGTAACAAGCGTAATTTTCATATTTTTATTTAATTATGAATAATCATTTAATGGTTTCCTCTGTCAATTAACTTTCCATATGAGATCTGACAGTCTTCAGCGGAAAACTGTTCTTATTTTCTGCAATCTGCTTTGGTTTAACCCTTCAATTCCTCACTGTTTTCTGAATAATAATAATAATAATAATAATAATAATAATAATAATAATAATAATCATAATCACCTTCAAGTCACCCTCCATGATTTCCAAGGGAAACTATTCTTTGTGAATCGATGCTCCAAACTAGTAAATGGCATGTGGGATATGTGAGTAGAAGGGTAACCTAATTTTTTCACTATTTTTGGTTTTTGAAAGCTTTTTTTTCTTCTTTGGAAACTTTGAAAAAAACCTAATATTTTATTTAAGACCAATAGAACATGAATTTGAAACTTTACTAGCCAACTTATTGTGCTACAACATGTGTCAAGTATTATGTTTATTCATGGCTAGCGTGTGGATCACACCAAAATTATTTTAATAATTAATTTTGGCATATAGTATTTGGTATGTTAGTGTGGGATATCACTGTTTGGTTTGACAATATGATAGATGCAGTTTCGTTGTCAAGTGTGACTTGTTACTAATTACACAAGCCGTTCATCAATTTCAAATGTAAATAATCAATGCCTATTTACATATATTGAAAAAATTAGTTAAAGATAGTTTATTTAATTAAATTTGTGTCAAATCATAATTTTTTATGAATTTATTAGCTCCAATTAAAAGGTTAACCTCCTTCTTTTGTAAATCGAAGGGTTAACATGCATATTTATTTCAGAATTTTCACTTAGGAACTTTGGATATCTAAAAAAATTTTTGAAAGCAAATTTGTTTAGAAGGTTTTAAATTGTAATAATATTGTCCCATATTGTCAAAAAAACTAATGTTAAATGTTAATATTTGTAATGACAAGAGGTAATATTATTACAATTTTAAACTTTTAGAATAAATTTACTCAAAAAAAAAAACTTTCAGGTACCCAAAACTCCTGAGTAAATATTTTTTAAGCAAATTTGCACCTTAATGCTAACTTGAATTACTTTCTTTGATTCTATATACAAGATTTATAGTGCTTTTTTTAAAAATTAAATATAAGGTCACACTCCTTGTTATCTCCTATTAAAATGTTCTACTTCATAATTTTCCCGTATATTGAGACATTTTAACTTTGGGCATTAAATTTTAATTATTAAATAATAGAGATATTTTCAAAAAGGTGTCACAAAACTTCTATGTAATAATTACAAATAACAAACTTATTTTGTTATTATACGCATTAGTTATAGGTAAGAAAATACTCCTTCGGTCCTTAATATAGGACCCAATTATTGAGTTGGTTTTGGTCCTAAATATAAGAACCATTTCTTATATTTATTAATTTTATCTAAATTACCCCTATGGATACTGCCTCAACCATAATCAAGTAGAAGAAGAAGATGGAGTATTAAGAAAGATGATTATAGTTTTTTAGGAAAAATGTGTCACTTTTCTTATAATTAACTAACTTACCTAACTTCCTTAATATAATCAAATTAGGTAAATGGATCTTATATTAAGGACCGGAGGAGTATTATATTTCGAAGCATTGGGTATTATTAATATCTTCTCAAATTTCTCTCTGTTTTCTTTTTTTGCCAGACTCAAAATTCTCTCTTATAGCTCTTGAACTCTCAAATTTTATTGAAAGATATTTAAGTGAAAAATCATTCAATGATCTAGGGTATCATTAAATGATTTTAGAAAATAACTTATATTTTAAACCAGAAAAACCTTCTTATAAGTGACATATATTTTAAAAACAAGAGAGTATTAATTAATCAAGAGTAAAACTTATGGCAAAAAAAGGCATAAAACTCACAAAAAATCTAACAACAAGGTTGTAAGTTGGAACCCTCAATAACAGATATAATCAGCATGTGAGTTATTGGGGGAAAAGAACTCACAGATTTATGAAGCTCTCAAAGGCTGTGTTTATTCTTCAACCTCGATGTCCCCTCCTTCCCTCTCTCTCTCTCTCTCTCTGTCCTTGTGACTTGTGAGTTGTGAGTGAATAAATTATAAAGAAGAGTTACTAATTTAGGTGATGACTGATGAGCAACATAATTAAATATGCATGTGCTTCTCTGTGTGTATTTTCTCGTACGTAGGAGTAGGGTTTTGAATTTCCAAGCCTCAAATTGATTCCACCGTAGGAACACTACCTAGTACTGCATATGAATCACTAGTAGCTTCACATGGACTACTCTTAACGTACACCCCACACACACACACAATTAAATTTTAATTTATCTTTAATTTTAATGTCTACAAAATTGAACCGACAGAAACAAAACCCGGTTGGCACTTTCATCATTCATCAGAAGACTATGTGAGATCTGAGAAAGATGCGCTCTCCGCTGGAAAAATAAGAAAGACAACGAAGTATGGAGATGACCTAAGTTCCAATATGTATATGTATATATATCTCATGTTCTGCCATTTATATATCTACATTTTCCGTTTACTTTATGAGAAAGTACTCTGTGCATGCATATATTGCAATATAGAGTATATATTTACTGTAGTTAAATTTAGTTACGGAAAGTCAATCTATTCCCGAATTTAGACATTTAAGTTTATATATTTAAATAAATTTTCTGCCACATCAAACTTTACATTTAGTTAAAGAGAAAATTACAATGCTAAGAAAGGAATTTAATTATCCTAAAATCTATCAATAAGTTCATTTCATACTTGTTGCTTGTCATTAAAATTTTTTGATAATCAATTTTGTTTTTAAACCTCATAATAATTCTATCGGTATTAAATTGTCATTTCAAGGAAAGAATACAAAAGAGAATGAAGGACGGTGGAACCTCAACGTTCTTCCCTCCAAACACCGTCCCGCGATTCCCGCTTCTCTCCCCAACACCCGTCCCGACCCAGTTTGGTAAAATTGATGGAAAAAGAATAAGTTCAAAATATCCAATATCTATTGTTCTTTCATTAATTAACAATATACTCTTATTTCTCTTTATTATTTTCAATAAATATATTTTCCCCATACAAATACGTACAATAACCAATTTCTTTTTCTTTTCTATTATTTGTACCAAATGAGTCACCCGACCCTAGCCAAGTCATCAACGTGCATAGGATGGAGTGTGTGAGTAAGGCAAGTTTGAGTTCCAATACCATCATGATGTCACTCGTTTGGGTTTAAAATTAATTTTGTTTGCATCTCCCTAATCTAGTCTCCATAAGCTATGTTTGATTATTTTGTCTCATTGTCCATCCTACCTTATTCCAATTAATAAATGAATAACTTAACAAAATAAACATACATTTTATATAAATAATAATTCATTTATAATATATTCTTTTTTTATATACATTTATAATATATTCTAATTGAATAATTTAACAGCAGCCATAGATTATACAAAATTAAACAATAGATATGTAGATTATATATGTATATCACATAAATGGACGAGATCAGAGTTGTGGGCATGACATTGTGAGGGCAGATCGACAAAACTTTGTGTAAATTTAGAACAAATACGCATGGATATTGGACAATATACATACATATGTGTTCCTATCCTTTTTTTTTTTTATCAATATTATTATAATGTTATGAGTCACCTGTGATGTGCAGAGTTTGAAAATTAATAAATAACACATTGATGATTGAACCTATCTGTAAAAGATCAATAGTATAGCAATTGCTTTTACCCAAAAATATAGTATAAATTCTTAGAATTTTAACATTGTGACATATAAACTTTGTCGTCTTCTTTTCGTGAGGCATTTCCAAATATATTATTAAAATTAATTAAAAAATTGTTAAGTCATTAACCACTCTCTCTTAGGATGAAAAAAAACATGAAATTTATCCATATATAGACTGATCCCATATATTGAAGAATAAAACAATGAAACTAGGAAAAACGGGCTTGAAAATGTTTGCTTTGAATAAGGATAAAATCAAAATTAAAATGTAATAAATAATTTTAAAAAGCAAAGGAAGTAAATTGCACTCTCTCTGTTTTCAAATATATTCCTTCACTTTTTGACCAAAAAAAAATATTCCTTCACTTGTTTTCATAAGACACTTTTAACATATCTCACTGAAATTTTTTTAAAAATATCCTTAATTCTCATTAATTTTGTCTTAAAATTTAATTATTTTCTGATTTTACTTTAGTTTAATATATACACATACTTTCTGAAAACATAACAGTCTATATGCAATAAATTAAGAATAATGAAATGAAGGGATGGACTTGTGAAGCGGAAGCGTGACAGCGCACATTCGCGTGTGGCTCCGAACCTAATCGCCTTCTTCACCAACATTCACCTCTCACTCCCCCATCTTTGTTTCACTTCATTCTGAGTAATGGTTTTATAGTAGGACTCTTTTCATAAAAAGAATTTGATCTTTTGTTTTATAAGATTTTCTAATAGTTTTAATAAACATTAAATATTTTTGTTCGTAATGTGCTCATATTTTATAAGGATAATGAGAGAGTAGAAATTGATATAATGTGAAAATTTAGTATAGTTGATATGAATAATATTGAAAATTATTTAAATTTTATGACAAACTCAATACTTTTAATTATTTTTATTAGTATGTGTGAATTAGTTAATTAGCAGTATCTTACATTGAAGAGTACTATTTATTTAGATAATTAAAGCCAACTCTCAGAATAAAGAAATGAAAAAAAAAAAGGTAACTGTGTTCCTTTTCATGTTGCATACCTCACATCTTGTATTTTTCCTATGCATGATAAATAATATACTTATTTTTATAATTTACATCTAAATATAAGGAAGATGTTTAGAAAAAAAATTGGGAAAAAATGGATAGAGCCATGAATAATGCGGATTTCTATAAATTTTATATTAATATTAATTGTGCATTTTTATATACATAATATATTGTTCTTAAACTGTTTGCTTTTAAAATTAGCCCAAAGCTCCATGTTCAAAATATTATATATCGTCTCTTCAATAATTTTCTTCCAACTAAAACCATTACTCCTTTAAAGTAATTCAAATTATGATTCCACAACGTATAATAAATGACATAATATTTAAAAAAAATTCATGTGAATCAGAGCAGATTTGTTAAAGTGGCATTTGTTTTTGTGTAACCCACAAAAAGTGGCATTATAATAAGGAATGTAAGCTGCAACCACACTCTATCGTTGAAAAATTTATATCTTTAAGCAATTGATTATGTTGCTGATATAAATCAACACTAATCGAGACAATGTTTTGAGTCAAGATCAATGGTTTAATTGTAGTTAAACTAATATGAATTCAATCATAATTAAAATAATATAGTTTAATTTAAATATAAAAAATACTCAAATATAATCCTGGAAAAAATGATATCTAAATAAAAAAAGCATTAATATCTATGTAGAAATCACCCATTATCCAACTAAAACAGAATTACTAAATTATAAACCTAACGGACTCGTACTTTTAATAACAAGAAAAAGAAAAGTATATTAAGTCTAAACCAATCAATCCTTCAAAAACTCTTGACCGAAATGGTTAAAAGGCGGATTCATTAGTTTACTAATGTGATCAAGTCACTTGAATGGGGTTTAAATAATGAGAATCAAGAGGATTTGTTATGACATAAAACAAACTAATCAAGAGACAAATAACACAATATAGAAAAAATAAAATTTAGAAAGAAAAATTAATAGTTTATTAGCGAATAAGGCGGTTTATATTTATATTCACGTGGGGCCACTGTACATGGGTGGGGGCGTCCCGGGCCATGACATGAGCCTCCATCTCCAATCTCTGAATCTCTCTCAAAATTAATAGCTAACAAGTCCTCAATTCTCTCATTAGCTGTTTCCTCTCGTATCCCAATCTATATCTCTGCCTTTTCCCAAAATCAAATAATTCACAAACCTCCATTCTTTTCGACCCCTTCTTCTCAGTTCTCACGGAGAAAAGAGAGGGATCTACGGAGGAAAAAGCTCGAAAATTTATGTGGGTGTTTCTCCGGCCACCATGTGGTTCGCCGGCGTTAGGAGAATCTCGTACCGTTTCGTGGTGGGCCTTCTGGTAATCTCCGTGCTGTTCATGTGGGTTTGCTCCCACTCCTGCCGGTTCGAGGCTGCCATTCGAATATCTTCTTCTTCCACAGTGCCGGCGAAAGCCAAGCTTAGCCATGGCGTTTTGGATAACAAGAGCAAGCAGGATCTGGTTCACAAGTACTTCAGAGGAAAAAGAGCTTTTGGTCCGCCCGCCATTAAAACGACACAGAAGGGCTTCGACGACAGTAAAAGAAGAGTCCCCAGTTGCCCAGATCCTCTCCACAATTAATTAATCTCACAAGTAGAATTCCCATCCTTCTCTATCTCCCTCTCTCTTAGTCTCCTTCACCTATCTTTCAATTTTTCGTTCTGTAATTCTTACGAAGCTCATCCAAAATACCCTCGTTTTTCTCATCATATTCTCCCTCGAAACACGTCTCATTATTGTTGATTATGAGGGAAAACCGGGGGTATTTTGGTATATGTGTAGAAAAAAACTATCTTCTTTTCATCAATGGAGGATTCATCAGAAATGGATCATCATCTTATGCTAGCTTGTGTACAGAAGCTGAGAGAGATTGAGTATTAGAGTAAATGTTGGTTTCTTATATATTGCTAGCTAGTGGCCAGAATCTCTGAGACTACTTATTTTGTAAATTTTACTAGCTTTTGACTCCGAGAACTGAGAAGGGGAAGAACAAGAATGGCAGAAGAAACATAGTTGAATATATATATATATATATATATATGTATCAGAGAGAGCAATTGTTTTTCTGCCTTGTTTTCCCAATGCAGCAATAATTATTTACTTAGCTGGCTACTTCTTCTCTCACTGTTGCTCAAGTTTTTGAATTGTTCATATCATCAAAAGTGGCAAAAGATTAAATATTTATTCTCAGACTTCATTGAACCTTCCGTGGACACTCTCTATTTCTGGGAAGTGATGATGATGATCTTTTTATATGGATTTGGTAACTTTGGGACACTGTTAGGTATTCTCCGATAAACACCTATATTCATTCTAATTCTCTCTCAATTTTTGGTTCCACCGCCATCATCATCATTACAGCAAACATATATTGGAGATTCTCTGTATTTTTCTGCACTTCAATCTCTTCAAATTGTTGACAAAGACCTATAACTCTTTTTATCCAAGGAGTGCTATTGTCCAGCAAATCTTATCCGTTGATTTTCATTGACTTTGCTCTTTTGCCCATACCATATCCGTTCCTATTTACTTGTTCCTGTTAAGAAAACATATATCAAGGAGAAAGCAAAAATCTATGTCTATTATTGGAAACAAGAGGGATGGATGAAGCACTCACTCAAGTTCTAAATATAAGAATTAGTTTATTTTGATTCTAAACTATCAATCTATTTTATTTTTCAAACATTTATAATTTTTTCCAAATTATTTATATTGATTGCACATGGCAAGAATGTCTTTATGAGGGGATAAATTTAACACGAATAATTAAAAATGATTTTTTAAGAAAAATCAGTACATATTTTCAATAATTAATTAATTTTATTAATTTTTTCAATCTCTCAAATTAGTTTTCTAGTTTTTAGAATGGAAAATGATATATTATGACTCACACCTACTAAATATGTAAATATGGTGGGATTCGAACCCACAACTACAACTCTGATGCAGTGAGGACGACACGCAATACCAATGAGTCAAAGCTTGGTTCCCATAGTTTCTTTTATCAAGGCAACTTGTTTCCAACAAAAAATTAATATGGCTTTTATTAATTTAAAAATAAAAGAATTTTGAAAAAATATTTTTAAAATTTAAAATTTTAAATCAATTTTGTTCACTATACGTTAATAACAATTGACAACATTTACTTTATAATCATTTCTAATTTTAAATTTTAAATTTGTAGAGGTTTTTTTTTTTTTTGGATTCGCCCTTTAAAAATTGAATAACGAAACATGAAAACAGAGATTAAATTTCACTTTAAAAATACTCGTCAGTATTTGAACACGCAAACATACTTTCTGGCTAGTCTCTGCATATCTTGGGTTTATAACGATCTTGGATATGCCTTACACAAAACAAAATTCATATCCTAATATAATATATATATATATATATATATATATATAAGTAGACACATTGTATTTTTCAAGTATTACACCAACTTCGGCGCAAATCAAACTATTTATATATGAATTGTCACAAATATAGCACCATTTACTATATATATTCACACATATTTTATGTTTTATATCTTAATATTGTGTATTGACTAGATGCAGGTCTCATATATAAGTTACTCATTATATTTAATTAAAATGAATGGCACTATTCATTACTAATAAATAATGTCGCTTTCGATAATATATGTTATGCATTGATATGTCAATTTATTATGTAATGCCTGTAAATGTTATTTCAATTGTCCAATGAGTCACATTTTTAAAAGCATATGTAATGCACACACGTGTAATAACTTTTGACTTTTTAGGTGTGAAATGTTGAGATAAAAGTTTGGAGGGAAAGGAAAAACAAAATCCCTGGTATGATATCCGTTTGTATTATGAAAGAAATTAAGTAATAATTAATGCATGATTAGATTCATATTTGATATTTGTAGCTTTTTTAACAGCATATTGAAAATGAAAGAGCGTTAATTATCATTGTGCCAGCGAACAACATCTAAGAACTCGTTCTTCACGAGCTTCTTGTCATATTGAATTATTGCTGACAACTGTTTTTGTGTTAAAATGCATATAACTAATTAATTACTCCTCCAATCCTTAATATAAGACTCATTTAACTAATTTGATTAGATTAAGGAAGTTAGGTAAGTTAGTTAATTATAAGAAAAGTGACACATTTTTCCTAAAACACCATAACCATCTTTCTTAATACCTCATCCCCTTCTTCTACTTGATTATGGTTGAGGGAGTATCTATAGGGGTAATTTAGAAAAAATTGATAAATATGAGAATGAGTCTTATATTTAGGACTAAAACCAACTCAAGAATTTGGTCCTATATTAAAAATAAGAGGAGTAATTAATTAATTAAACAGCCTAATCAGCTTATGTAGTCTTGTCCAGAAAAAGCACATATGACCTAGAGCAAGAAAAATGAGTTTATTATTCCTTGTACTGCATAGTATATACTAGCCAGACATTATCAAAGACTATTAATGATCCTAATATATAGGGAAGACTTTTCACGTTGGTTGTTAGACGGTAGTACATAATTTGTCCAAAATTTATGTCGGTAAAGCAAATGACGTAAGAATTAGAAAGTAATTTTTACATCGTTTTTTCATTTTTTTTATGGAATAACCAATTATATTACCCGATGTCTTTCCTGCTAATTATAAGTAACTTATAAGAAAAAAGTTTGGTCTTAAATATAAGTTATTTGAAAGGCTGTTAATAACCAATTTTCAAATTTACCCCTATGTAATTTTTTGAGAAAATTTTTTTAATAAGAATAAATTTGGAAAAGTTTATCAATTTAAGACATTTAATAACTTAGCTGTCATATTCTGTTTATATGTCAGAGTGGGTGAATTAGAATTAGAATACTCTTCCTGTCTTTAATGTAAAATCTAATTAACTAATTTGAGTAGATTAAGAATGTTAATTAAATTATTTAGTATGATATGCTTTTTCTAAAATACCATAGTTATATTTTTTAACTTTCTTCCTCTTTCTCCTATATTTGATTATTGTTGAGAAAATATTAATAAATTTAATTTGGAAAAAAAAACTTTTGGTAAAATAAAGGATTTTCTTCAAATGAAACGAGACGTAGAGAAAGAGCATATGAAAGTAAGGGAAGTAAAAGTAACAGTAGTACGTATGAATAATACAAGAGTAATATATATTTCCTCTTATTTTTAATATAAGAGCTAGTTAACTAATTTGAGTAGATTAAAAAAACTAGTTAAGTCAGTTGTTTATAATAAATAAGTATTGTCTTTCCTAAAATATCTTTGCTAATCAAGTATATTGGCTAGAATTACTATTATTAGAAGGACTACTTTGAAAAAAAATATAAATATGAGAGACAAAGTAGATTAGGATATTATATTTAGGACCAAAATAAAAGTCAAACAAGATTTTATATTAAAGAGCGGACGCAGTATGTGTGTGTATATATAAATGGTAGAGGGAGTAGAGTAATGTTAGGTGGAGTTTAGTTGCTGTATACTAGTGTATATTCGGAAAGAATAGCAGCAACCTCATTACACAGTTGTTTTGTCTCTGCTACATACAAAAGTGCGTCAAGACACACAAAAACTGCAGAATTTGTAGCCAACATAGAAAAAGTCTAACTTGGTCGATTTCAAAAGAGCAAAAATGATGACTTTTTGTTTCATCTGCATATTGCACTGAAGCTTTTTATTTGCATCTGTAAGGTCTGAGAGTAAGGAGAGAAAGAGAGAAATTAAAGGGGCTTTTGTGAAGTGTGGGAGTTATCATATTCTGGAATTTTGGGCGTTTATGATTATTATGAAGAGGGAAAGAAGAGATGAGATGGGGTTATATGTAGAGAGGGACCAGAGGGAAGAAGAGCAGACAAATCGACGTGGGACAGGGCCACGTATTATGCGGCAAAGTACAGGATTTTAATAAAAGCTAGGGGCTCTCATATTTTTGTCTGCTTCTATTTTGGATTTCGAATCAAATTTGACTCTCTTTCTCTCTCATTCTTCATCATTTTTCTTCATTTAATTCACTCCTCCAGATATTTTAAAGATCTGGGTTATATGGGCAGCCAGAAATGGTGTGGTACATAACAACAAGGGCCTCATGGATTATAGATCTGCTTTGGCATTATTTTCAATGGCTCTCTTCAGTCATGCAGATTTGAGTCGTGGAACTGGAAGTGCTTCCATCTGGGCCGATTTCAGAAGAAGATCGATGTGCTTTGAACAAATAGATGTTTAGCAGATGATTTTGGAGGAATTATTTCTGCAAAAGGGGATACAGGAAAAATGATTACAGTGCATAGCCAGACTATTTCATTGCTTAGCAGATTAGCATGCTTGAGAAGTTTTGTCACGTCAAACACAAAATAGTTTTTTTTTTTTTTGCGATTGAATCTGGGTTTTCCGTGATTCACGAACCATATTTTTGTTACAACATACGCATCTCGTGTGCATCTATTACATATTATCTTTAACATGAGAACCAGATAATTAATTTGAGAATATTAAAAAAATTAATTAAATTGGTTATTTGTCACAAATATGTGTTCCTCTTCTTAAACTATCTTTTTCCATAATTTACATTGGATGATTGAAATTATCTCTTAGAACTTCTCACGATCAATAGGGATATTTTGAAAAAAGATGAGAGACAGTGGATTGAGGTCTTATACTTATGATTAAATTCAACCCCAATTAGCTCAACTAGAGGTAGTATGTTTTAATCAGCAATTGCTTCCCATCTATCTCTCATGTGTTATGGAATGATTATGTAATTTGTTATACAAATGAAATGTAAACCAGTCCAACTAAATCATAAGATTTGTCTGATTTTATGAAATTGAATTTCTAAATTCTAAGTCGTGATCATCCTGTTCTGTGATCATGAACAAACTAAAGTATGAAGCTTTTTCTTGTTTTTTCCCCCTAAATATAATGAAGCTTCGAATAATAATAACAATAAAATGTATGAAGCTTGAAGGTTTGAGACTGATAATTGGGTTGGGTTTAGGCCAGCCAGCAAGCTATAAGATATCGGATTTTTTGAGAAGTTTGACCCCTACCTATAATTATTATTTTTTATTTTTTATTTAAATATTTAAAATTTTGAGGCTTATATTCCATTTTAATGTGTCTTATAATCGGAAAAAATTTGGAGGAAGAGTCATTTCATTTTTAGATGTAGAACAAATAGGTTCAAAAGATCCGCACACTCCTACTATCAATGCTTTGGGCCTTCTACTGGGCCACTAAGTGAGTGGGCAATCAGACCAATAATAAAGCCCACGAGATATTTAACTAAATCTAGCCCAGCAGTTTCCTGGGGGAATGGTTACCTAAAATGGGGGATTTGTAACGATTTTTTTTATCAGTATTTTTATTTTTTCAATTAATGCTTCTATTCTATTGATAAATCTTCTTTATAAGATCTGGATATTGGTTATTCATAAGTACTCGTATTAAGTATTAACCAAAAGTACTTGTCCCCATTTGCCTATTTGACCAACAAAATCAAACATCATTAATGTTTTTGATCTAAAAATAACAATAATAACGAAAAAGAAAAATAAAGAACGATGCAAGAAGAAAAAGACACCAAATTTATGACAAGAGATTAAGGGAATCTAGAGGAAAACCATAAGTAGTTTCAACCCACGGCGGCCATAAAAGAACACTTGAGTTTTCCAGTATATGAAAAGAGAACATCAAAATTAAAGAGACCTCAGAAAAACCATGGGCATCGCTTATTCATGTGCCCACCCAATCACACTCTCAAATTTTGCTTATATAGATATAAAAGAAAAACAAACAAATGGTTTGACTTTATTTGATTAAAAGAAAGAGATAATTGATTCCGGATTAAGAAATTTTTACTGGGGTCGCTTTGGGATTCTTTTCCTTTCCATGAGAATTGACCAAGTTAACCCTGGGCTCTTCTGGACGAAGACCTTGGTTGATGGCGTAATATTGTCTTGCATGGAGGGCAACGAAGAAACAAGAGAAACCGAAACGAGTCAGAGGCATTGGCGAAACAGAGACGAGTGGGAAGCCCACAAAATGGCAAAACCACAGCACCACCGAGCTGCCTTATACTTCACCTTCACCTTCACCTTTGCCTTGTTCTTCACTCACTTTGGTGCCAATAAATAGTGAACTCCAATTAATAACTCACCATCTACCTACCTACATTCATAGGTCTCAGTCCGTACTCCGTGCCCAGTAGCCACCATGAGACTCAGCTGCAACGGCTGCCGCATTCTCCGAAAAGGTTGCACCGATAACTGCACCATCCGCCCTTGCCTCCAGTGGATCCACTCTCCCGAATCTCAGGCCAACGCCACCCTCTTCCTCGCCAAATTCTACGGCCGCGCCGGCCTCCTCAACCTCCTCGACGCCGCCCCGCCCCACCTCCACCCAGGTGCCCCACTTTTTATCTCTATCTTACTTACATTTATCTCACTTGTCATCTTGATGATCTTCAATTCTGAGGTGTATTTCTTGATTTAGCTGTGTTCAAGTCGTTGCTGTACGAGTCTTGTGGGAGGATTGTGAATCCGGTGTACGGCTCGGTGGGTTTGTTCTTGACGGGGGAGTGGGATCGCTGCCAGGCTGCCGTCGATGCGGTCATGATGGGGTCGGACATCAGCGGCGGCTCCGCCGGTGGCGTGGCGGTTTCGGATTCGCATGGGGTTGATCAAGGTTTTGTCGCTGCTTGCGATATACGCCACGTGGCGAGAGAAGGGCAAGTTGTGGAGAAGGAGAACGAGAAGGAGAAAAGCGAGGCGAACAAGATGAAAGGGAGGGGGCGGTTCAAGAGGAATGGGAAGGTGATAAAGCCAAAGGCGCGAGTGGGTTGGGTGGACTCGTCGGCGCTGTGGAAGCCGGTTCAGGAAATGTCAGAGAGCGACAGCGTCTTCTCCGGGGAGACCGTCGAGGCCAGCTTGGCGAACCGGGATGGAGATCAAGATGCGGACCGAGCCGGAAAAGCTCCGCTTAATCTGAACCTGAGCCTTGGAGAATACTAGCTAAACCGTGTTTTTTTTTTTTGGAGTTCAAAGGTTTCTTTTGATAATTAGCCATGTCCTTTTAATGTTTTATAAGTGTTGTTAATTTGCTGCCCTATTTAAAAAAGGATAGGGGTGATTAGAGAGTAAAGGGAAATAAAGGGGGGTTAAGGGAGGGCAACGAATGAATCAAAGCCTCCCTTTTTGCTATAACAGCATCCTCAAATCACTTTTAAACATTAATCTCTGTCGATAAGGTTAAAATCTTTCCAACATTTAAGCATGTGGTGGTGATTAGAGAATCGCATGTGTAATTATCGGAAGATTAAGATCACAAATGTTATTTTATTTTATGTTTTTTAAAGACCGGAACATATGTTATTGAAATAGATTAGGCGAGTCTTGTGAGCTCTGCGCAAGGGTGGGAACGGATTGGGCCCGTTCCAAAGGGATACGGGCTGTATTTTTAACCCGAATGGGACGGATGGATAGTCCAAGTGACCAAGTCTCTATCCGCTATTCGTCCATGCCCGATTTTGACCGGGTAGAATCGAGCCCTCGGGCGAAGGTTGCCCCGAGTCTATTGTGAATTACTCGTATAACAAGTCTAAAGTCGTGGAGGAAATGACATTCCTCGTAATTCATATGTTAAAAATTTTATAAGTAGATATATAAATGAATGATTTATATATCTCATAAATAACATGAGATGGCGCTCATCATCTCTTAAGATACAAGTTTGACAAACTCACATTGTACTAGGGCTTTTATTTCAACTTCCCTGTTGGGACGATTAAAAGAGGATTTAAAAGGGAAAGTTAAAACAAACAAAAAATCGTGGAATCTCACATATTCGCAAGAGAATCAACAATATTTTCAGACATAACCATCTTGAACCCAGGTGAACTGAGTGTTTTGAAATTTATACGTTAATAGTCTTCCTAGATACTTGGTATTTTTAATATTCTCTCTAATAAATACTACTCCGGTCTTTAATATAGGACCCAATTGTTGAGTTAGTTTTGATCCTAAAATAAGACTCATTTATCATATTTATCAATTTTTTTTAAATTACTCCTATGGATATTCTCTCAACCATAATCAAGTAGAAAAGGAAGAAGGGGTATTAAAAAAGATTATTATGGTATTTTAGGAAAAACGTGTCACATTTCTTATAATTAACTAATTTACCTAACTTTTTTAATATAATCAAATTAGTTAAATAAGCCTTATATTAAGGACCGGAGGAGTATAATATAATCTTCTCTGGATCTTTTTGCTTAATTTCCCTTGAATTTAACTGTGTCCTTGTAGTCAAATGAAACTAAACAGTTTTCCAACTTATAGCGTGAAGTTGCATGTTGGATTCTTCCAGAGACAATGACATATTAAAATTGCGTAAATTCGTAAATGTACTATAGAGAATAGATATTTTTTTCTTCAATCTAAAGTAGATATGTATATCTGTGTGTGTGTGGCTATATGCTATTAATTAAGAGAATATGTATATAAAAAGCGAGTGTATGTGTTGGTGACGTAAGTAAATCAATGTATTGTCATCTCCTCCCAGCTTAAATCCTTGTTTAAGAACTTTTTTTATTCGGATAAAATTGGCAAGAACAGAGGTATGGAACTTGAGAACATGGGCATTGATGTGGAACACTAATAAAAATGCAACTCGATTGCAAAAACACTGAACAGGTTTCAACTATAAATAATATTATCCAATGACAACCATTTAAATAGCTTTTACAAATCTGTGTATTTTTATAAATGAAATTTCATAACATTTATAAATTAACATTATTAGATTTAAATAGGCCTTAATATCAATGACCTTGTAGTCTAGTGGCACATAATGTTAGGCCATTAATGCCAGTCCATTTGAATTAAAAAAAAAAAAAGCCCCAATTCAAGCAAAATAAATGATAGGGATTTGATTCAAAATTGACATGATGTGGGGATATAAATGCTTTTTTATTAAATTTACCATAGTAGAAAGAGAGAGAAGAGTAGATCTGAGCTATTGAAATAAAAGAACAAAAGGGGGGCTAATATGTTGCAATCAGGCATTGAAAATTGGGACAAAGGGAGTTGGATTGTAGGGGGAGGAATCCAAATGAAGAAACGTTAAGGAGAGGAAAGTAACATGCCTGGGGGAAGAGGATGAGGAAGAAGGAGGCGGAGGGAGAAAGCAGAAGATGGCACAATCTGAATAGGAAGGTTTATCTGTAAGACCATAGGGGAAGTGACCCCACCACCAAACATGGACCACCTTAATTATTGCCCATCCCTCTCCATTTGTTAACAAAATGACACTTCTCTTATTTAATACAATCCCCCACCATCACCATCACCCCCTCCCTTCACACTCTGAATGATTAATCCATACTTATCCCATAATCCTTGGAGTTTTTGATGGATTATATGAAATATTTTATTGCATAATCCCTTAATCATGTGTTTTGTATCTATTTGTTACTTCAATGGGGTGACAACACCATATATATACACACTAGTTCTCGTCCTTAATATAAAACCTAATTGATTAATTTAGAAAAATTAAGAAAGCTAGTTAAGTTAATTATTTTTAGTAAATAAATATTGTCTTTTTTAAAATGTCCTTATTAATTATGTGTGTTTGAATTATAAGTTGATAGTAACTTCTTAACATATGCACCCATTATAAGATTATTTGATAGCAAAATAAATAAATATTAAAAACAAAGTGAATTTGAGTCTTATATTCAGGACTAAATTGAAAGTTAAACTAATTCTTATATTAAGGACCGGAGATAGTATATATATAAAAATTCAGGTCATTTACCTGAAGCTGCTTATCCTTCAAACTTACTACTCTGTTTATTATGTACAAATTTTTCATTCTAAATATAAGTTCGCTCAAAGGATTATTAATAATAAGTTTCAAATTTTGTATTTATTTAATTCTCGATGGAGACAGATTAGAAAAGGTGGGATCGATTTGTACATGTAGATAGAGCCAGAAAGAAATAAAATTTTAATAAAGATAAATTTAAATTTATATTCTATATATATATAGCAAAAGGTTTTTTTTCTCGTATAATTCTAATAACTTTTTCAATCTAATCAAACTAGTTAAATATGTCTTATATTAAAAACTGAAGGAGTACTAGTTATAGAAAATATATATATATATATATATATCCATTACTGGTTAATCTACATACTCTCCGGAAACATGATATTCATCTTAAATTTGTTAATGTAGCCCAAAATAACATGATAATATCATTTGGACATGAAAAATCCAAAGTTATACCCAATTATTCTCTTCGGATAATTATCACTTTCAATATTTTTCTGAGTTCTGCAATGTAAATTGGGCTATATCTTTAATTCGCTTTCAGAAAGATTTTCTGGATCACTTTTTTTCTTTGTTTTTTCTTTAATTCCATGAACCGTGTAATCAAATAATTGTGAAGGATGTGCTTAAAAGGTTTTCAAACAAAAAGGTAGAATAGGGAAGAATTACATATTTTAATGAGTAAGATTGATTTAAAACTTAGAAAATGCAACAACACAAAAAAGGAATTAGCTAAAAAAATTACCTTCATACAAAAGGTGGTAAAATTATTTAATTTAAAAAGTTTTCTATACCAATTGTTGTTTTAACCGATGGAAAAAAAAAGGTTTTTAACGTTCACCGATTATTTACAGAATCGATATGATTAATCATATAATTTATCAATAAAAAGGTCATCGTATTCACTTTTGACACTTAGCTTATATTTCATAAATTATTGTTAAAAATTTATTTTTAAAAAATCTTGTTACCATTCCTAATAAGCAGTGAGTATCTTCTAGTGATAAATTCTTGATACACAAATAAGTGAACAGATAGTAACTAACAAGTTATTAGTTAAGACGATCTTGGAAAACCCAAATCCCAAAAAAAACAAGTGAGCAGCCGGTAAGGGCTAAGCAACTGAAAATATAATGAAAGTATGGTGATTGGTGGGACCAAACTTCACAGTTAATATTTGATTTTTTTTTTTGTCCAAAAAGGGTTTATCTTGAAAAAGGACAAAGATTACAAAAATTCAAACATATTGGACACAAGTTTTCACTATTTCATTTGATTAATTATGGGTGATACTCCACCCTAATCTTTATCCAAATCTAGACCCAACACTATCTCAAATTCTCAATCACTTTAATTAGTTTGTTTTACTGAAATCATGCATGTGGCAATTATTTGGTGAAGTCGGACAAAAAACCTTTGGACTTATTGTTCTGTTTAACTGTAGCAGCCCAGATCTGTGAAGATTCATGCTGCTTCAATTTTTTGCACATTTTAATTTAGTCATCGACTTCTGCACAAAGGACACTGCAAAATTATGAAGTACTAGTACTTTACTGTTATATCGGTTGGCTCTTTCCATGTGTGTGTGTGTATACACATACAGGCTCTTCATCTCAGTCATATATCGTCGCTGTCATGTTCAGTAGCCCAGACACAGAAAGGACTTGAAAATGAGAAGCAGCCGTGCTTGTAATAGTTCATAAAAACACTTGATCAATTAATTATTCATACTCATTAATAGTGGAACTGTACATACACATAAAGTTTGGTAGACGGTGGAATATGTAACAAAATATACATATACCAAAATTTGGTGGCAGGGGTAGCTAGTAATTAACTGCCTAGCTATGGAGAAGAAAAGGCATTAATTAATTTAATTAAAATAATTTATTTGCTGAGGAAAGGGCAGGAAGAAGGCTGTGCTGCTGCTGCTGCAACTGCAAAAGAGGCCCTCTTCACAAACCTCCCTTTCATTCTGGGTCTCTTCTCTGCATTCAATTTGCGAACCTCGTACCTTATTTTCTTTGAGAACAACCTCGTCCTCCTCTTTTCTCTGTACCTCGACACCCTAGCCTCTCTCCCTCCGTCACCCATCCCTGCTTGGCACCCGTATGTCCCCATTTCTCCATAGTAGGGTTGATGAAGCTCCATTCCACACGCCCCCTGTTTCATTTCAATCACCCCTCTATATTAGTTATCATCAATATTCCAATACAAAATCATCGTAGTATTCATTCTATTATATGCATTGTCTTTTCTAGGTTTTAAGAACTTCGAATGTAAATTTGTGCTGAGAAGGGAGATATATATATACCATGCACTCAGGCCAACACTCGTCGGCGTCCAAGTCTGGTTTGCCACCGGTCGTCCATGGAGATTTCTGGGATGTCCAAGCAGAAATGACTGCTTCGTAGTCCAACTGCAATAATATCTTCCTCTTTCTCTGATTACTATTTGCTTTGACTTCTCCTCCATCGTTTCTCATCTCATTCGCCATATCCAAAGCGACCTTCTTCTCGTCGTCTTCGTCATCCGCTTGTTCACGTGTTGCCGGAGAGTCATAATCGAAGTTCAATTCAAATGGTTCTCTGATTCCGATTTCCATCTCGTCCGTTTCAACCTTACACGGGCTCTCTTCATCTTCCACCTTCACTTTTTCACACCCTACAGAACAATCCCTCGATTCTTTCTCTTTGCTGTCAATAAGCCCCAAATCCTCCATGCCTATACATTCATTCTCTAATCCCCTGCCCAGTAAACTCTCCACATCGGCCGCGAACTGGGCAAGTTCCATTTCAGATGGAAGAAAGCCGTGTAAATTATTGTCCACCCCATTATTGCTTTTGTTTCCCGATGAGACTTTGCTTTCTGTCTGCTTCGTCTCTTTATTGTTGTCGGCCGTCTGATGGTTTGGACCGGGAGTAGCCGCTGTTGCTGCTTCAGCTGAAGTCGCCGACGATGGAGGAGTACGTAGCTCCGTGACGAACGGGTCGAATATGGGTACCCGATAAAGAAGCTGTTCTTCGTTTTCGTCGTGAGAATTGGAATATTCATCGGAACCCACCTCCGGCACAAGATGGAACGGGTTTCTGATCGGTTCGTCTCGCCTTCTGGGTGTTTGATGGGCAGCGGAAGATTGGTTCTTTCCATGTCGAGGCGTACGAGCTTTCTTGGTGATGCCTCGGTGCCACGACGGAGCCAGAGTGAGATCCGCCGTAGGTAAAACGACCACATCGGAGGAGGCGGATGAGGATTTAAACGATGCAGTCTTCAAGCGGAGCCTTTCATGGCGGCGAGCCAATGGATTGGCGGAGTGAACCAGAGAGTCGCAGGACTGGCAGAGGAAAGCATCGTCGGCAGCACAGTACCAGCGAGCGCGCTTCCTTATGCAGTTGTCGCAGGCTCGGGCGGTCTTGCCGCCGACAGCGTGGGCGGCGTTCTTAGCAGAAGTCATGAAAACAGAAGTCAGGATTTGGAGGAGTAGAGTGAAATGGGACGAAGGAAGACGAAGGTGGAGGAGGGAAGTGGGAATTATGAGAGGAAAAAGGGAAGAAGGAAGGGTGACCCACAAGAGGCGCTTTTGCAGTATAAGTAAGAGAGAGAGGGGTTGCACTTTTGGTCACAGTAAAGGTGGTCCCAGGCCTTATCTGGTTTGTGATTGGTCGAAGGGGGAAAGTTGATCCTAAACTCTGTGTTATGATTGGGTAAGTTTCTAATCACAAGGATTTCTGGTGGTGACCCACTTGGCCCCCCTTATAGCATCGCCATGGCACTCCCTTCTAGTTCTCCCCCATCTTCTAAGTTATAAACACACACACTCCTCTGCCTCTCTCCTCAAGGTCTTTAAACAACAGACTTTTGTGTAATCTAAGCTATTGGTATGCAGAAAAAATTTTAAAAAAATATCTCTTAAATTTCAAAATATTAAATTATTTTTATTTATTATTACATTTTAATAGTAATTGATTACACTTGAATAGCAAAGGACAATATGTTTTTATATAGTAACTTCTTATTTGGGATTTTAAAATTTAAAAGGGTATTTTTTTTTGGATTTTCCTTAATATATATTCTCGAATTGAAAAAGTGTTAAAACAATACAGTTAACAATGTTTTTTATCCTTGGACTACGTAAATGTACAATATTATTATTGAGCCATGTCAGTTACTAAGTTTGGTTTTATTAGCTCCTTTCAAGTTTTTTCCCAAGAAAGAGTTCAGGTGTGCTAAGGATTTGTTTGGATTAACATTGTTAAACATTACTTTTGACTTTTGCAAATTAAAATTAAGATGCAAATTAATTACTATAACATACTTTATACTTAGATAACTTTTTTCTTAAAAAAAAAAGCCAGTTTGATGCAAACTTATTCGATGATATTGAAAAATCAATTTCAAAAGTTTCAAATATGAAGAAAAGCTAGATGCCAGGAGACAGAAATCATAAAAAGTTTCAATTTTAAAATGACTTTTTGGTTAATAAGTTACCCTCAAAACCATGTCAAGTATCCATTGTTTTTTCAATTCAATTGGTTTAACTGTCAATTGACTTATGAATTCAATTTTAAAATGACTTTTGGTTAATAAGTTAATTACCCTCAAAACCATGTCAAATATCCATTATTTTTTCAATTCAATTGGTCTAACTGTCAACTGACTTATGAAGTTTTCTAATACTATTTCAAATATGAACTTTAAGTTTCAACATTCATTAGGGCATGCCACCAGAAGTTATGTAGTCATATTGAAGCTTAAAATGTTGAGAGGGGTTAATTGTGTTAGTGAATAGAATTGGGGGGTGGCGTCTCTTGGTGGCTATAAATTTGAATGAGACCCTTTTGTGTGTGTTTGTGGGAGTGACACTGATGCCTGGGGCTACACTACTCCTGACTTTTGTTATGCGGTCCCTTTCTTCATTTTATCTAATATATTCTCTCTCTTAATTTCTCCAAATGTGCAAACACCCATCACAATACGAATTTAATTATACGTTTGTTTTATAATATGGGCTCTCATTTGTGTCTGATGAAACCCGTCAAATAACTTTGAATTGATCTGTTCTGCCATAATTTCACTTTCATCTTCATGTGAGGTCATGTGGGCAAGGGAGTAGTGACCAATGAGGCTATGCCACACTCCATGGAAGCATTTGGATGATGAAAGCAAAGTTACTTGCAATTCCCCACTGCACCCTTCTCAACGTCCTTCAAGTGAGACACAAGTCACATAAAATACTACATTTTTTCACTGAAAGTTTAAACTCACAACTTCAAGTTTAAGACTTCGTTGGCTTTGCTTATTTAAATGTTTACAAGTATGTAAGTTTAGATAAAACTTCCTTCACATTGCTATGTCTTATTATTTCGTAAATTACAATTAAAAAATTCCTTATAAGATGTTTTAAGCAAGCTTTATCAGGTATCAATTGAGTTATATAAGCACCAACAGACAAAGCAACACACACAAAATCTAATTAGTCTAACCAATTCTAAATATGACACCTAGTTAGAGATTTATTTTAATTCTAAATATAAAATTTTAATTTTCTTTATTTGTCTCATTTAATATTTTTCCTCACCTTAGTTCATTAATTTCACTGTCTTTCTTTTACTCTGCTTTTTCACCATGTTAAATATCCTGGTTAAATGAGTGATATTTTAGGAAAAGTGACACGTTTGATTTTTACACAACAATGACAAATAATCAAGTTAATCAATTTATTTAATCATCATGAATTAGTTAATTAAATCTTGTATTTAGAATTAAAGAGAGGGTTGGATGAATGATTCATAACTTTCCATTATCAAGGCAGAGGTCGACCATGTAGGCCTGAATGATGGTCTTATTTCAACAACTAGCTAGCTCGCCTGGTGTTTTGCGTAGCCCTTTTTTGCGGCAATGACTAATGATGAGCACATGTATATGTCACAGTCTTGGTTTCATATGCATTATTATTATTCTAAGGAATTGTTTTCAATCATTTTCTTTTTATTTTTAAGATGTAAAGTGTAAGTATACTTAATTTGATACGTGAAGTTCCACATTAAATAGAGTCATAGTAATTGATATATAAATAAAAGAATCCACTATAACCTTGTAATCTTATGCTTTTGAAATACTAAGAGGGGATGTCAATTTTGGAGTGACGCTTCTTACTCGCTTTCCTAACTGATATTAAATAATACTCATCCGGTCCTTAATATAAGACCCATTTAACTAATTTGATTAGATTAAGGAAGTTAGGTAAGTTAGTTAATTAGAAGAAAAGTGACACATTTTCTTTAAAACACCATAACCATCTTTCTTAATACCCTATCTCCCTCTGCTACTTGATTATGGTTGAGAGAGTATCCATAGCGGTAATTTAGAGAAAATTGATAAATATGATAAATGAGTCTTATATTTAGGACCAAAACTAACTCAAGAATTGGGTCTTATATTAAGAACCGAAGGAGTATAAACAAATTAAAAAGAAATTTACCATCAATTTTGAAAAAATTTCAGTAATATGTTTTTCTTCACAAAAATAAAGAGAATCTCCATTCATCCCAATTCCCGATTTGGTCCTATTTCTTTTGCAACTCCAAGTTGTATTCATCTCCATTCATCCTTCTATCTGTGGCACCAACTGTAGAATAATATTTCACTCTCGCTTCTTTACCATTTTGATTTCTGAGTTGGGATTTAGGTTTCAAGAAGGGTACGAAAAAGTGCAAGTGTCTCAGAGATGTCATTTTTTTGTTAACGGCAAGTTGATCGGCCTAGTGACAACGTCATTACCTGACACACTTGAATGGGTCCCAAACCTAAACATAGTGTTAACATGTTTGTACGTATGTGTGTTTGTATAAAATTAAAAAGAAGAAGAAGAGCAAGCACAAGCAAAGCTTTGACTTTCTAATTTGTAGCACTTTTGAAAACAAAATGCTACCCAAGATTCAAACTTTAGTGGTGCTTATTACTTTTAGCACTAGCCAAAAACTTTATTTTTATTTAACACAATTAAACACAAGCAAGCACGTAAACATATTAACGACGGACTCAAATTCAACACCTCATCCAATTATAGTGAGTGCGTTATCGTTGGGACAACTAGTCAAAGAACATAGGTATGAATTAGTTTTTTAAAAAAAGAAAAAAAACTTTTTTCTCACTAGTTTTTAATTTAAAGATCCAATTGAGCGCTTTTTACTTGAGCTCCTGTTATGTCACCCTATGTTATAATCAGCCGACAGTGCATATGATTGCCAAACCCGTGTTTGAAAACACACATAAATATTTAATTCTTTAGCATGAAATTAAAGAACATAGGAAATAACCGTTGATATCCATGTGCAAGTTGAGACCAGTTCAAAGAGCAGCAGAGAGAAATTATGGGAGACTCACAGGTTGATGATTTAGTGGAAACAAGCTGATTACTATCCATTAGGCTGACAAATGAAAACACAGAGAAGATGATAAGGATGTTATTATGATGAAACCGATAAAATGCTGATGATGGATGAAGCAAATGGATAGCGATGATGTGGAGATTTCATGGATATGCCCTAAGTGTGGATGTAAGATTAAGAGAGGATGGAGGACTTGTCATAGAAAATGAAATACACGTGGACTTATTCCTTTCTCTGATTACGACTCCTCGTCTTCCTCTCTCTCTCTCTCCTCACATGTCACCATGGAATCTCTCTCATCTTATGCTTCATTCCCAAATCAAACCTCTCTCTCTCCACTTTTTTTTTTTTTTTTGGTTTGAAGTTTGACCTTTCATGGGAGTATGTTATACTCACGGATCTACCATTTAAATTTTAAACATGGAGTTCATCGTTGGAATATGGGTTAGTCTTGTACTCTTGTAGACTTTAATTTAACTACGTCGGTAAAGGTCAACTCACAGATATAGTCCAAATCTTTTCTGATCCAATAATGGTCTGGTTTTCTTCTTGGACGATGGGTGGGTTTGGTTGAGCTAAGATTGGGCCTATCTGTAAGGTGGGCTTTCTATCTAATGGATTCCCAAAGAGCCTACTTCCACAATTTCATTCTCGGGCCCAATTGTGAATTAAGCTTTTGTTCAAAAGAAAACTTAGTACCAATAATTGATGAGGGTTGGGTCTAGCCAGCAGAATAGATAATTCCTCACAACTTGTTTGAATTCTTATTAAAAAAAATATCCACATTCAGTGCCTGACAGTGTACATGGCAAAAAGAAAAAAGGAAGAAAACTGGTATCAATATGCTTAGGTCTAATGAAAAAAGTAATTTTTTGATGAACTAATATTCAAATCTATGTAGTCACATTCAGTGTCTGACCTTGTAACTTCAAATATGTAATACCCTTTAAACCAAGTTGTAAGTTTGAGCCTTGTAAATGAAAAGCCAAAGCTTTCTCTTGTCAATCAAAGACGAAAAACCTTATTGCAGCCCCCCCCCCAAAAAAAAAGGAAAGAGAAAAGTTTATTACACCCATTTGTTGCTTCCTTGTTGGCGTCAAATGGCAATCAGTTGCAGCAGAAAATTTTGACTTGACTTCGGCCTCCCATGCTTTTTAATAACTGAGGAATGATCACTTCTGAATCCCCAAAAAAAAAAGGACCTCAGAAAGTTTGAGAACCGAGAGAAGATATATTTTTATTCCCATTCGAATCCTTCAAACATACCCATACTACATCATCCAATCAATATTCTATTCCCTTTTAATTCTCAATCATTTATATTCCCATGCCCATTTTTTTCCCATGAAAATATTTCATGAACTAAACGGCCCCAGGTTCCATCAAAAACAACAACTCCGACAGAAATGAATGGTATTGAATTTTTCACAACAGAAATAATATGCAGCAGCGCAGAGCAGAGAGAAAGCCAACCGTCACATTAAAAGATTGATACACAAAAAGAGTTATATCTTCTGAGAGACGCCTTCAACATGATTCATCATTCCCCTTCAAACCCCATTCTGCATTTATAAAACCCCTAAAACAGTCAAACCACACCACACCCACATATATGAACACAAAGAAACAGTCAACTTCAGCTTAACCAGCCTCACACGTAGACGAATCTATCAGTGTTTGAATTGATAGGACTATATAATCATATATATATATTGTTGTTGGTGGGATTATTGATGATATGACTATATTTTAGTGTATTGGACTCCATATATAACTGCTACAATATTTTAATTTTGGCTTTGTTTTGGTACATGATAATATAATGCTCAATCAACTAGCTAGGGTAGATCTTCTATTTCAGTAGTTTTCACTAATAAGAAAATGTACAAAACCGGCATATCTTTTGCCCTTTCATCAGTTTTCTTAAACATACTAAATCTACATTCATGGAGGAACATGAACGAGGTTGGGCACCGTTTACTATAACTTTAATTAATACTACCTCTGGTCCTAATTACAAAACTCCGTGTATAGTATTAGGACCAGAGGTACCACGCACGAGTTCCGTCTTTATATCTTGTGGTTATGTAGTATCAGAAAATTGTTCATAAGTCTCAAGTAAGAAGATTAAATACAAGTAAGTTTTGAGTTTTATTTAAGGGTTAAGATGCATTTAGCATTATGAAATATTTTCTCAAATATATCGAAAACCCAAAATATTTTGTGATGCATCCAGTACCTCAAAATATTTTTTAAGTGCGGTCGGCACCTTGAAGTTTTTTTTTTTTGCTGATAATAGATACATCAAAAAATATTTTTAAGTGCTGAACGTATCTAAAAAATGCTTTGATGTGCTGGATGTACCAAAAAATACTTTATGGTACTGGATGCATTTTAAAAAATATTTCAAGATGGTGGATGCATTATAAAATACTTTAGCACCCGAGAAAAAACTTTGAGGTGCTGAATTATATGTTAACCATTTATTTTAATACTAATAGGTCTCAAACAAATTAATATTTATAAGATTGATTCCTAAATGACACAACTCACTTTTGAACATGATAGTTTGATTTTAAAATATTAATATCTCGAAATAATAAGTATTAAATGAAATTTGGACGATCTATTTCTAATTAATTTTCTTTTCCAAGTCTTAAAGACAATTTTTTCTAATATTAATTTTTTTAGATTCATTCCCAAAAATACGAGAGGAAATTAGAGTAAAAGACCTGTATGAGCTATGTAATATAGTCCCCTAATTTGTCATTTATATATTATAATCTTCCCAAATAATATTGCTAAATCTTTAGAATGAATGCTCTTTAAAAAGAACCTTCACCCAAAAGGGATATTTTACGTCTAATGGATGGGAATATAAATGGGAGTAGTGATGAAAGAAATCGACAGCATTGAGTGATAAAATTAAAATACTTCTCCAGTCTAAATATAAAATCCTTATACATATTTAGGATGGAAGAGTATATTGTTTTGAAATATAAATGACATGAACTCTAGAAGACCCGGTGCTAGCGAGCACGATGCATAGTTTACTTATGGGAAAAATACTGAAAATAATTATACCCTTGACCAGAATAAATTTAAATGAAAATCAGATTGCCACAGATTCTCAAGCTCATTTTGAAAGAGACAGGTAGATATATGAAATAGAATTTTATTCACTAATCAAGCGATAATGTAGCTGTTTTTTCAAAACTTAATACTTGGGTAGTAGCTAAGCCCTAAACTGCATCATTTATTGAATGTGGAGGAAAAGAGGAAAGTCGGAAACTGCAAAATCGGCATTGAAGGTGATCGATCATGTTCATGAATGCACAGATAGTACTTTAAAGGACTTTGCAAATTCATTGGGAAATGATATGTTCCTCAAACCAGCAACTTCTTACCCACTCTCACCTTTTCATTTGCCTCTCTGATCTGAACTCTGTAATTAAATAATGAGATGTGATGTCTCCTCAATAAATAAAATCAAAGGAGGCCAAGAGAAAAATAAAGTGTGCAAAGTGTACTTACTGGAAAAGGAATACTAAACATAAAAATGAGAAATTATCTAATCTTGAACGAAAGATCACAAACAGACTTTGAAAGAGTTCCATTATGTCAAGGATAATACAGCATTTCCTATATACCACACACTCTCATGAACAAATATTATATATACACTGCAAAAAAAAAGAATTCAATTTAAATAGTACGCCACTAATTAAATTTTCCATTGGCTGAACAGTAAAAATTCTGTGGCTATGGCAGTGTATTAATTGAATTTTCCAGGATCGTTCCATTCGCTTCTTTATTATATACAGATATGAAGTGGGCTGAAACGTTGGCACCGAAATGATGGAGTAAAAGCAGTTCATGACGTAGTGGATATGTTTTGAGCAAATAATGAAGATATACTCATTTACTGCACGGAATAATTGAGTTGCCTTGCCCTGCGTGGAACTTTAATCTGAGCATACATAAATTTCAAATAGTATTTTGTTCTTTTGCATTATATGAATTATGTTGAATAAATTGTAGTGTTTTGATTTGTAGATAATGTGAGCTGTGGTGAAAATTCTATTGCATATATATTGTTATATTAATTAATAATAACATACTCAACTATACTATTTATAAGTCATTTTTAACGTGTTAATGGGAATCAAGAAAATCTTCAACCTCATTGATTTTGTTTTAAAATTTCATAATGTTAAGTTTTACTCCTATTTAACACATATTTTTTAAGAAAATAACAGTTGTACAATAATAAATGAAGGTATTTTTTTAAAAAAAATGAGTGAATGATGTAATTGTACAATTATGTAAAACTTAAAAGATGTGACTTATTATAAATAAGGCAAAAAAATTCCCTCCCTAACTTATAAATAAAATTAGAGGAATGTTGATTAACCGCAAATAAAGAGGGAAAACACAACTATCTAACCAGTATTAGCCAGTCATATTCAAATATTATTGAGGTAAACTAAAGTGTAAATTCCTCAACGTGATTCTTTTTTATTTAGAATTTTCATACACTAAATTTCATTTAATTTAGCAGGGTAGAAATATATGTTGGTATTACCAGCATATATCTCAACCCTATCCACAAAGAGTTTCTCAATAGTTATTTTCCCTCAAAGATTAACATTTTTTCAGCCAACCTTTAAAGACCCAAATTTTTTTTAGAGCAGTCTTTCTCATTATTATTGTTATTATTCACCTCAAACAATGCGGATTCATGGTGTGTCTATCGGAGACCTATCATCTTGGTTCTCAACAAATCTTAAACCAATACTTCCATTAATTAATTCAATAGTAATTCTGTAAATACATAATTATTTTTATTATAACTCACTCACCCATCATAAAATCTCCTCTAAATACACTAACCTATTACTCCCATGACATAATTAAGTGAACGGTGCCCATATAGATACGTCCGTAACTCCGTATAAAACCTTGTAAAACAAAAATCTATCATACCTCTTGCTAATATTTGCTATCCTTTTTTTTTTTAATAACATTGAAAAAGGATGTATAAAAAAATTATATGCAATTAAATTATAATAGTGAGATGGAAGCCAAAATACTAGCTAGTAATAATCATATTGCTAAGAATAATACATTAACCTATAATTTCATATCCAACCATTATTGTTTAATTAGTTATAATATTGTAATAACTTGTGTCTTCTATCAAGAGGACTTATAATTAAATGTTATGTAAATAAAACTTAACTATATACTGACATTTTCCCAACAATACCTGTTCCATCAAACAGATCCAACAAGCCACGGACGTACGGAAACCACACAATAGTGATCGATGAAATAAATGATCAAACACCCAAAATGTAATTACCACTCTTCTCCGGAAGGAATCACAATTAACAACTACCATACCAGATAGTTAGTTGGTAGATGTTTGCTAATTACTGCCAATATATTACTTGTACTACGTACTCATCAGTAGTCTGTTGCATGTTATATATGAACCCCAAGAAAGTCTCTTGTAATTTCTCCTCAAAGAAAATAAAATATTTTCTCAAAAAAAGTGGGATAACAAATATGACTCAAGAGTCTGGTGTTCACATACAACACGTCAGAGTTGATCTACAGATCAAATCTGAATAATCATATGTAGACCAGAGACTACATTGAATTTTTTTTTTCCTCCTATGGCGCAAAGATCAGGAACACAAAATAAATAAGAGATAATAATAATTCTGGCGAGTAAAAGCAGTGAAGAAGTATGACAGATCATCATCATCATCAGCAACTACAATTGCAGAGGCCACGAACAATCAACCTCGTTCTTCTTGAACTTTGGTTGCCTAGAGCTTAACGATCTCAGGAATATGAACTGGGTACCGATCAATGCAATCTGCCCAGGGACTATCCTCAATCGGCGTCTTGATTGTTCTGTTACATTTCCACACCGCACTGTTACACTTAAATCCACTTCCGAACGCTATCTGCCACAACTCTTTCTCCTTTCTTCATCCTTCCCTTCGATTCTATGTAATTCAGTTCGTACCACAGCGACGACGACGATGTATTTCCGAACCGGTGAAGTGTCATCCTCGACGCCTCCACGTGCTCCGCCGAAAGCTGTAGATTCTTCTGCAACTCATCGATCACCCGCCCTACCTCCGGCGTGGATGCAGAAATGCTCGAACGCTTGCTTGAAGTCTGGGATATATGGCTTCCACTTGGGGTTAAAGATTTTCCTTCCGATCAGAGTCAAGAGGAAAAGGAGCTGCTCCGACGCCGGAAGAACCAACGGCCCCATCGTCGTTATGTTCGACTTCAGTGCTTCTCCTGCTATGGCCATCAGATCCTTGGAGAGAGAAATCCCGACCTTTCCTTCTTTGTCCTCTTCTTCAAACACGCACCGGTAGCCTTGCCTTGTCATCGCCTCCTTTGTGCGTCCGTACAACGTGGATCAATCTGTACTTGGCGCGCCGGGCGCTCGGACCCGCGGTTCGTTAGGAGGATCGCTGCGCCCGCCCATTCGGAAAAGACAGTTGGGGAGAAGCATGGCTCTCTCTCGTTGCCTTGGTAATAATTAGGGGTAATAATTTCGGTGCTCACGACCACAGCATTTGAATTTGGATGAACTTGAAGAAAGATCGCGAGCTAAGTCGATTGAAATTCAGCCCCGCGCTACAGCCCATGCCGGAGAGATTGAAACTCTTGATGTTGCTTCTGAGTTTGTATTTGTTTATAATCATGGCGGACAGAGAAGGGGTGGGAGAGAAGAGGCTGCAGTTCACTATGAGGATGTCTATGTCTTTGGGTTTGAGCCCGGTCTTTCTGAAGAGAGAATCCATGGCGGAGAAAAATGACCAGCTCGGCCTCCGCTCTGGCAGCTTCCATGGTAGGTTTTGGAGGAATATAGTGAATCGCCGGAGGCAAGCAGGTTTCTTCTCCGAGTCCAGAACGCTCAAGAATCCTCATCTGGAAGTCGAACGGACTTAGGGTGCTCCTGAGGATGAGTCTGGATGTTCCATGAAGGTAGAGAAAGGGACACGGCACGTGACGGGGGCTTGAAGCAGGAATAATCGACGGTATATGGTTACGAGGCTTGGACATGAAATAGAGAGTGGCCATGAAGATGATGAGGAAAGCGGAACAGAGAATCGGAAAGCAGGTCGAAGTGGAGAGATTTCCAGAGGTTCAAAATCTCGGAAGGGCCCAAACGT
>NW_021633038.1:0-49308 GCF_004799145.2 Neltuma alba | reverse complement strand
AGTTTGATTTGAGGGGATTTTTGTTTTTCTGTCGATTTAGAAATGTTTCTGGGTTTGCTCTATTGATGTGGCTTTGGCCCTTTAGGGTTTGTTTATCTCTTAAAGGTGTTTATGTCTTGGGTTAAATCTCCTGGTGGATTCGGCAAAGCAAAGAGATCGGGAAGAAGCTGCATTTTGAAGCAACTTCGAGGTTGAGGGAGATAAGTTTAATAATAAACTGATTCGAGGATTTTGAAAAGCATTTGATAAAGTTTATTCCGAACTCTGTTGTTCAGTTCTTCCTTCTTGCATTTGAGGAAATGGCTTGCATGAAATTGGGTTCTAAAGCAGAGGCATTCCAGCGTCATGGGCAGGCCTGGTATGTACCCCATCTTCTTATGCTTCCTACAGAGATTTCTGCTTCTAAAATTTTAGGACTCGTACATTTATCTGCTCCTAAACTATTAAATTCTTCAATTTGAAAATTAATGGTTGCTAATGGTCCTTAACTTAATGGACTTTAGCTTGAAATATTGATATTGGAAAAGCGTACTGTTTTATGGTACTTTATGGGTCTCCCTATGACGAATCTTCGTTTGCTTGGTGCCTAGTGGACTATGAAGGATCTGGGTTATTTGCAATTAGCGCGTGAATTATTGTGTGTTTAGAGTGAGATAGATGGAAAATAAGGAATTTGTTAGAGGAAGTGTGTTACAGAAATACTCTTTGCTTTACTCTTTCCCAAATGTACTGAGCATTGCTGCACTAGATCTCAGTAACTGAAATTTCCAATGATTTATTGCATCATCATTTTGTTTATATATGCTTCATGGCATGTATGAGATTACCTTCTCTGTTCGTTTCAGCATGCTTCTTATTTTCTGCTGTTGATCAGGTTGAGTATATGTCATAATACACTCTCTCTGATTCTGAAGTCCGAATACCAGAGATAAATCAGATTGTGTTTTGGTCAAGTAATACTTTAATATTATGCAAACATAAAGAGTCAAAGTTAATGATGATGATTCTTAATGTAAGCCAATATAAAAGAAACAGATTTGAGAACTACCTGTTTGTAACTACCACATGATTTTAATTGCACTGTTTCTATTATTTTTCTCAAAACAAAAGTAAGTTTTGTCTTAAGATGATATAAGATCACTCATGAATCTGTTATTATCATTAGGTTCTGCACCACTGGGCTTCCTAGTGACATAGTTGTTGAAGTTGAGGAGATGTCCTTCCACCTTCACAAGGTACCTATATCTTTAACATTTTTATTTCTTCCAGTTGATATGCTATATATATGTGGGAGGTTCGTTTTAGTTTACTTGGATGTCTTGCTCAGTTTAGGTCCAGTTTTGTCTTGGAAATATGTACCAAATCTTACATGAAGATATTTTTGGCTGAAAGTATGTGAATGCATCTGTAACAAATTATATCTTATCCATTCTGGGGCATTCTTTTAACTTCTAAGTGGAGCAAGAAAACTTGATTTTTCTGTTGTTGGGCTGGGTTCTGTAGGCAAAACAGAAACTATAATTAAATATGTCTGGTTTGTACTGATACTACACGTTTCTGATTTATTTGCTTCGTACTACCTTGGAGTTATTTGCATTCCTTTCCAAATTGTGTGTTGTTCACTATTTACCTTGTCTGGTTAGGCATGAATGCTGTATAGGATTATTAAGATGATACGGTGTTTAAGATAATCATACCAAATCATAATTTCATTTGCGTTCATATGTCATTTAATGCAGTTCCCTTTGCTCTCTAGAAGTGGAGTTATGGAAAGACTGATTGCTGAAGCTTCTGAAGCAGAGGATGAATGTACCATAAACATCCCTGGCATTCCTGGAGGGGCAAAAACATTTGAACTCGTTGCAAAATTCTGTTATGGTGTGAAACTTGAACTTACCGCCTCTAATGTAGTGTACCTCCGTTGTGCTGCTGAGTGTCTTGAAATGACAGAGGAATATGGTGAAGTTAATCTAATTTCACAAACAGAAACCTTCCTCAACCAAGTGGTCCATAGAAGTTGGAAGGACTCTCTGAAGGCACTTCAAACCTCTGATGATGCCATGCCTTATGCTGAGGAGCTCAACATCACAAAAAGGTGCATTGAGTCACTTGCTGCGAAAGCATCTACTGATCCAAATCTATTTGGGTGGCCAGTTCTTGAACATGGTGGGCAAATGCAGAGCCCTGGTGGAAGTGTTTTGTGGAATGGGATAAGTACCGGGGCAAGACCAAAGAACTCAAATTCAGATTGGTGGTATGAGGATGTATCAACTCTGAGTTTGTCACTTTACAAGAGGTTGGTAGAAGTCATGGAATCACGTGGCATTAAGCAGGAGATAATCGCCGGTTCCCTTGCTTTCTATGCTAAAACATACCTGCCTGGGTTAAATCGACGTCAAGTTTCTGGTGAGTCCAGTGCTCGATTAGCAGCAGCATCTTTAGGGTCTCCTCCATCTGAAGAAGACCAGAAAGCTCTGCTAGAGGAGATTGCCCAGTTACTCCCTATGCAGAAGGGTCTAGTCCCAACAAGTTTCTTGTCTGGTTTACTTCGAACTGCCATGATACTTCGAGTAAACCCCTCATGCATATCAAATTTAGAGAAACGGATTGGGATGCAGCTTGATCAAGCTACTCTAGATGATCTCTTGATGCCTAATTTCTCACATTCAATGGAGACCCTTTACAATGTTGACTGTGTGCAGAGAATTGTTGAACACTTCCTTGCCATGGATCAGGTTGCTGGTGATGCCTCTCCATGTTCTATTGAAGATGGTCAGTTGATTGGTTCACCTTCGCTGACACCCATCACCATGGCAGCCAAACTTATTGATGGTTACCTGGCAGAGGTTGCCCCAGATGTTAACTTGAAGCTTCCCAAATTTCAAGCTCTTGCTGCTGCTGTGCCAGAGTATGCCAGGCCCTTGGATGATGGCCTATACCGTGCTATAGACATTTACTTAAAGGTATTGACATAGAACAAGTTGTTGGCATTTAAGATCATCTTGTGCATGTTGGATTAAAGATGTTGGAATTTATATTTAGCTTACGTCCTGCCACAAGTGAGGCATATCTAGGCCTATGATCATGTTATTAGTTTTTATCTTGTATTTTATTACTTGTGTTATTTAAACTCTCGGTGCTTGTATCTCATACGCCACCATCCATACAATCAAATTGCTTAAATCAGATTCTGTTGTTCATGGTTAATATTTTCACTAGTTGACTTGCATGTCTTCTCTCTTGGATTGAATGATGGGCTTGATAAAATCTTTGTCGGTATGGACTGATTCACTTTTATCTTCCCAAACTGCAGTCTCACCCTTGGTTGGCGGAGTCTGAGAGAGAGCAACTTTGCAGATTGATGGACTGCCAGAAGCTCTCGTTAGAAGCATGTACCCATGCTGCACAAAATGAGAGGCTACCCCTTAGAATAATAGTTCAAGTTCTGTTTTTTGAGCAGCTCCAGCTTAGGACTTCCATTGCTGGTTGCTTTTTGGTTTCAGATAATCTTGACGGATCGAGACAGTTAAGAAGCGGTTTTGCTGGTTCTAATGAGGGAGGATGGGCAACAGCAGTGAGAGAGAACCAAGTTTTGAAAGTGGGCATGGATAGCATGAGGATGAGGGTATCAGAGCTTGAGAAAGAGTGCTCATACATGAGGCAGGAGATCGAGAAACTAGGACGGTCGAAGGGATCAAGTGCGTGGGGAACTGTGTCTAAGAAGCTTGGGTTCAAGCTAAAGTCTCAGATGTGCAGTGCACAAGAGGGGTCTGTAAGCAACCAGAATAATGGAAATGGTAAGGTCGAGAAAGTGAAGGAAAGACATGGAAAGCACAAGAAAATCTCTTCTCCTAGTGAATAAAACGTCATTCAATTGGTTTCTTTTTAATTGCCTCTCTCGTTACTGTCCCATATCTCTAAAACAACCTTGCTTCTGTCTACATCGCAAGCAACTGTAATGGAGATGGAAGAAAGTTTCCTTGTGTATTATGTAACTGTAAACTATAGCATTAGTCTTCCTTTCTTTCGTTTTCAGGTCACAGGGTCTCTCTACATGAAATGCTTATGTTCATTATGCAGCCTGATTTTTCTGGAGACTTGTTTATTCATTATTTATTTTTCAATTTTGTAGCAATCTGTTTTGATTTTCTTTGGCCATAGTAATGTAGCAATCTCAGATTATCATGTGTTGGGTTTTTGTCTATGAACGCTAGCTAAGCTCTGCTATATCTCCTCCCGATATCATGCTTTGATAAAATAATTTTATGGACTAAACTTGACAAAATTATGTTAAGAAAGTTTTTAAAATATCTTCTTTTTTTTTGGGTTAGTTCTATGATGTAAGAGTTATTTAAGGGGTTGTTTTGAGTTTCATGTGGCCAGCTAGGAGTTTGTTTGGGTTTTGAAACATGTATTTTTAAGGAAAAATGGCAAGTAAAGACTCTCCTAATATGTGAAATTGTGATTTGGAACCCTCAATTTGGAAAGTAGTAAAGAAAGGCCCGGTCTCATATTGCAACTATAAAATTTTAGTGAAATGTCTGAAATGCCCCTCGGATAGGTGACAAGTTGACTATGAGAAATGACAAGTTCATTTTAGTAAATGATAATTTCAGTAGACCAAATCACAACTTGGTTGAGGATATATCAAATGACAAGTTGACTATGGGAAATGACAAGTTCACTTTAGTGAATGACAACTTCAATAGATTAAATCACAACTTGGCTTAGGGGCATTTCAGATATTTTGTCAAGATTTTATATTTGCAATATGGGACTAGGTCTTTATTTGCTATTTTCCAAATTGAGGGTTTTAAATTGCAATTTCACATATTGGGAGGTCTTTATTTGCTATTTTCTCTATTTTTAAACTATACTCTCCTTAGTTTTTAATGAACATATATTTTAAAGTTATTTTTACCTCTATATGTCGATCTAATTCATTAAATTAGGGGTGTGTAATGGCGGGATGAACTCATAGATTTTTTTATCCAGATATGGGCTAGCCCGCGCATGTTACAAGCTCTTATGAGCCCACAAAAAATAGGCCTGTATAGGTACGGGTGAGCCGGTTTGTTACGCCTTCAAATAAAGGGGGAAAAAAAATCAAAGCACCCAAAAAAAAACATCAGAAGACTAACAGCCCCATTTCCATATAAACTTTTTATATAAACTAAGGTATTCAAAACCAGACCGATTAGTGAATCGATTGGGACAGTGAGTTAATAATTAGTGGGTTAGATAGAAGTCAAATTGGGATCAGACCAATCATAATAAAGATAATATAATTCTTAATTATATAATAATAATAAAATAATAATATAAAATTTTTAAATAATATAAATAAGTGGCAAAATATAATAACACAGTCATGCTAAATACAACAATCTTTATTAATAAAAATGAATATTTGTAAAATCTTTTGATTTTAAAAAATTTATAGTAAACATAAATTTTATTTTTAAATAAAAGTAAACCGTGAGAGATTAGAATAAATAGCTTTAGAGCCTGTTTGGCTCAGCGTTTCAGGACCAATAAGTGGCTTATAAGCTTGAAAAGCTTGATTGCAAATTTTAATGCTTTTTGGTTGAGCGATTGGGTAATTTGGTTTTTGTATGAAAAGCTAAATAAGTTATAAGTTAAAATTAACAGCTTATGACTTATAGCTTTTGAAACATGGAGAGAGAAAAAGTTAAGAAATTTATTACCTCCTTTGGTTCTTATTATAAGCCTCAAATAACTAATTTGTAGATAACAAAATATCAGTTAAAATTAGTTAAAAGTAATAAATAAATTAGAAATATACTTTTATTTTTAAATATGCTCATAGAACTATTTTTTTATTTTTTTTATGTTTCACTTTATATTTAAAATATTTTTTTATAATTTTTCTAAAGTTTTAAAATTTAATTTACTCATTAAATTTGACTTCTTTATATTAAATTATTTTAATTTCATTGTATTATGTGAAATCATTTTTTTAATCATGTTTCATTATTTATTAAAACTCATACCTATTTTGATCATTTTACAACTAAACTTATTTTTACTCAACTATAATCCAAACAACCTTTTATCAATCTCACTTTTGCAAACTAACTTTTCTAAACTTTAATCCAAATACGAATTCAACTTATCCAATTTAGTTTTTACTCAACTTCAATCTCTAAAAACTACTTTTTCAATGGTTGTTAGACCTGTATTTTTTCCACCAGTTAGACTACAGCTATACCTATACATTAAATATCCTTGCAGCCTAGCAAACTAAAGACGCATTGGAATATGGATTTTTTTTCTGCATTAAATTTTTTTATTTGACTCTTCAGAATTTTGTTTTTTTTCTAACGTAGCAGACTAAACATTACATATTCCCTTTTTCCCCACGCATCTACTTCCTTCGCACTTCTTCCTTTCCAGTTCCTCTTCGTTTTCTTCCGTCTTCTACAGGCTTGCTCGGCTTTTTTTTCCTTCCTCTCATCAACGATTTAGTATTCTCTCTCTCTTTCTATTAACCACCATTTACTATGCTAGGTAATTTTTTTTTCATCTTTTTTCCTTTTTTTTTTAGTTTCTTTCTTTTTTTCTTTTTTTTAATATGCTTCTATCTCTATCTTCTTCAAGCTTTCTTCATTTCTATTAGGGCATGATATCACCCTTAAAACTTAGAAGGCAAAAGAAACATTAACTCGGTGACCCATCTGACCCAACGAGTTTCCCGGGTTGCGTCCGGGTTACAGCAGTTCAAAACGGGTTGGTCCGGGTTAGTTTCTCGCTAGGTTTAGATAAGAATCGGACCGAACAAGTGACCAATTCACCGGTTTTTGGTCCAGACCGGCCAGTCTGGTCCGGATTTTAATACCATGATATAAACCAAAAAATAACTAGTGGGCCTCCTCCATTTCCATATAAATTTTGAAAGGCATGACATTGATAATATATTTTTATTAGAATAAATATTTTTTAATATATCCTTTTACACTCATTTCTCTAGTCACGTGTCAGTCTAAGTGGGAAATGGATGACTTCTTTTCTGTTGGCAAGAGGCAAGAGACAAGCAGATGACATAGCAGTATGAAATGGACCTCAGATGAACAGGAGCTTGAAAATACAGCGAGAGTTTTTCATAAAACTCTACTCTGCACCACTAGAGAATGCTGCTACTTATCAACATAGAAGTATGTTCCTAACAATTTGCCCGACTTCTTGGAACCTTTTAAATGCTGATGTTTCTGTTGATGAAGTGAAACAAGCCCTATTTGACATGAACCCGCTTAAGGCTCCTGGTCTAGATGGACTACATGCCGTCTCCTTTCAAAGGTATGCTAGAACGAAGCTTGAATAGAACTTTGATTTGTCTTATACCCAATGTTGGTAGACCCTCCACTATCAAAGAAGTTTGCCCCGTTAGTTTGTGCACGATAGCTTATAAACTTGTATCCAAAATACTAATGAATTGTCTCAAACAACTAATGCCAAGCCTCATACTCTCTTACCAATCTAGTTTTATTAAAAGGAGAAACATCATAGACAACGTTCCGCTAGCCCAAGAGTTAATTCACTCAATGAGAAGGAAAGCAGGAGAAAAAAGTTGGTTAGCCACAAAAGTCGATATAGAGAAAGCATTTGATAAGTTTAGTTAGAGATTTATTTAGGACACTCTAGAAGATGCTAGGTTACCCGCCATAATGATTAGGCTCATTATGCACTATATCTCCATGCTAACCACGCAAATTATACGGAACGGGAAGCCTTCTCAAGCTTTTTAACTAACAAGAGGCATGGGGTAGGAAGACTTCCTCTCGCCATACCTTTTTATACTCTGCATGGAACGACTGTCTCAAGTTATCAACAAAGAGGTTCAAACCAGAATTGGGAAGCCACCAATCTTGGTAGATATGTCCCCCCCTTTAAGACACTTTTTTTTTTTTTCCTGATGATCTTATTCTCTTTAGCAGCACAATCGAACACAAACTCTGCTTCATACAAAAAGTATTCTATGATTTCTATGAAGTCTTTGGACAAATGGTGTGCTAGAGTAAAACTTGAGTCTTCCTCTTCCATAACATACCATAGCAGGAAGCCGACTTTATTTGTAATTCACCCCAGTTTCAAAGAACAAATCATTTAGGGAAGTACTTGGGGGTTCCTCTTCTTCACTCGAGTCACAAAGGACACCTACGCCTATTTGATTGAAAAAGTGCAGCAAAAACTCACTGCTTGGAAGGCGAAGTCCCTCTCTCTTGGTGGGCGAATCACACCTGCAAAATCTATCCTGAATCCCATTCCTTAATGCGCCATGCAGACCACTCTTTTATCGGTCTCTTGTTGCAGGACAATTGAGAAACCCATACGCAGATTCACTTGGAGATTAGATGGAACAACCCAAAAATCAAGTGTGGTTAGCTGGAGTAACATGTTTTAGAAGTATTCTTCCAATCTCTTTCGCCAAATACTACCTCCAATATTTAATATAAGAATTAGTTAGAGATTCAATATGGTTCTAAATATAAAGCTTCAATCCACTTTGTCTCTAATATTTATTCATTTTATCCCCAAATAATCTCTATATTGATTACAGATGTTAAGAAGGTACTATCAATGAGTAATTCAAATGCATGTAATTAATAATGGTATTTTAGGAAAGATAACATTTATTTATTACAAAAACAACTAACTTAACTAATTGGGAAAATTTTCAAGAAAAAGCTTCTTGAATTTCAAAATCTCAAATCAGAAATCACTATAAAACTATAATGTTATTTACATTTCAAGTGTAGTCAATTGCTATTAAAATGTAATAACAAGATTGCTTTGAAATTTTGAAATTCAAAAGATATTTTTTTGGAGATTTTTCCTAACTAATTTTTTTAATATTTGCAAATTGATTCTTACCTAAAGGACTAGAGGTAATAAATGCAATCCTATAAGGAATAACTTGTATTAAATTAAAGAAAAAAAATGCATCTGGACGTTTATAAACAAATAAAGAAATATGAGGGGGTTTTTTGGGGGGGGGGGGATTGAAGCAAAGAGTTTTACATTGTACATACGAGTGTTGACCCTCATTTCGAAAATTTCCCTAGTTGGTCTTGTAATAACTTAATAACCTTTTTCGTGTTTCTTATTAGTTAAACAAAATTTGACTCACCAAGGGTTTTCAATTAGAGGCTCAAATGTTTGATGGAAACTTAGGTCGCGTTTTGTTGATGGTTTTTTTCTTCTTCCTTTTTTCGGGGAGGGAGATGGGAAGGCAAACAGTGACAAGCTTACCTTAATAAGTTTTGTTGTATTCCCAAAATATTCATGCCACAAATAAAATAAAATCACGAAAGTGATGAAATATGAAATAATGATTATTTAGGACTTTTAGATGTCTAAGATATTTAGTATTATTAGGGAATATTTTGTTTTAATTTGATTGCTATTTTAACATTAATTGTTATTGCATTTAATTTTAGGATTATTCTAGAATGTTCCTTTATTAATTCCTAAGGTTAGGCTAAGGCTTATAAATATTCTTCAACACATCTCATTTTGTAGACGTTTGAGATTTTCTTCTGAAAAAAATGACAGAAAAGGCACACTTGAATTTTGAAAATCCTAAATAGTCACTTGAATTAAAAAAATTCCTCTTTTATTCACACATGTTCAAATAGGGATTTTGAGATTTAACAAAATGATCAGATTGCCCTGAGTAAAATTTTCAAAAACGGGAAGAGGGAGTTGCAGGTTTTAAGATGAAAAAAGAGAAGAGGGAGGCCGTGAAACCATCATGCTCCGAGTTAGAGTAAGAGCCATTGTTGTCGATAAGAGTCACAGTGAAAGGGAGTCGCTGTGATAAGGACATGTGTTCAGATGGTGGTAAGGTTTTCTAAGATTTCTTTTATCTGGTTTTGTTGATGGATATTGCAGTGAAATTATTGATTAAGTTTGGGAGGACGAAAATAATCGATTGCTGAATAATAAGGTTTGGGTAATTTAGAGAGGTGAATTGTTACTGCTATTTTATGATTAAAAAGGTTGTAAGAAGATTTGTTTTTCTTTTTTTATGTGATTGCTAAAAAAAAGTGATTACATATTTTTCTTTTGTTGACACCATTAGAGGAAGATTGGTTGAAAGGGAAGAAACTCACGAACCAAAAATGAGCAGCTACTGGTTGGACTTGATATTAATGTAAAATAATACTATAAACAAGATACTAGTTTTTAGGAAATAGTGTTAGTGAACTTGTTATTTACCTTACAAGTGTTGTTAACGATAATTAGAAAAAGGTGCAGTGTGTCATATCTTGAATTTTTGGAGATAAAAGGATTCAAAATAACCTGAATTGGATAGGCTACTAAACCCTAATTATCATGAGTCCTAGAAGTTCATTAAAAGAATAAAAAGATTCTCAAAGACTAAATTGCAAAGTAAAAGGTTTTTAGGGCTGAGGAATGATAAAGATAGAGACTCTGATGAAGTCTCAGGAGTCGAGTTTCACATTCTATTAATTTTAACCTGTTAAATGAGGAATCTAAAACTGAGTGAGGGCCAAATAAAATAGTAGAGGCAGAGACAAAGTAACTTTTGAAGTGAAACCCGAGCAGGAATCAAACTGTTATTTTGAAAAGTTTCGATAAAAAAAGATAATATTAGAAATTATGCCTGAAATTCTTAAAAATTATCATAAATTCATGAAGAGTAGAATAAAATGTCTAGAATAGTATTTAAGGCCCAAAAGGTAAAAGTAGGATAAAAATAATTTATTAAAAAATTTTCTATAATTACATGTATTTTTGGCTAATTAGGAAAAAATTAGCTAAAGTGAATTATTTTATATGTACGTAGGCCTTAATCATTCAAACAAAAATGAGAAAAATTAGTTGAGAGTTTATAATAGATTGTAAAATTATTTCCGACCTCTGAAAGTGCCGAGGTTAGCTTTAAAAATATTTAAAGTAGAATTACGTCAATAAACAACCAAGTTTAGGAAAATTTGAATATGAGTTATAGGTTGAATTTTGACCTGAGAAAAATTAGTAAACTTCTTCTCAATAAAAAGATATTATTGGTGCAAAGAAATGAATTTCTAGAGCTTTTAGATTGGATAGAATCCAAAAAAATTTAACCAATATAGTAGAATTATACAGTAAAATAATCTAAAGTTATGTCGGACAATTTTCCCCCCTAATTTTTCTGCAATATTGGCACCATTTTTGCTAAAGGAGGACAAGGTTGGAATTATACAATTTATCAAAAGGCATAATTAGAAAAGGTCAAATTATAATATTATATTAGTTTCTTGATCATGTGTTTAACATGCCATGACACATGGTATGATCAAGAGGTGAAAGAAAGAATCAAAAGACGTGGATCATGGAATTGTAACATTTCCTAAGGGCAAAATAAGGAGAACCTATGGCAAAAATTTGTCTATAAATACCTGCTTCCCCATACAATTCAGCCAACACTAGGAAACCAAGGGAGAAAAGGTTTTGGTCCTAGATCTAAGATAAAAGGAAGAGGAAGAGGAAGAAGGAAACTAAGTCAACTTTAAGCAATCATTGAAGGTAAGTCAAGGCTTCTATTGAGATTTAATTACCTTGATTATTACTTGATTTGGATTTAATTTTGATAGAGTATGATGTAACACCTTAATTTATCCCCTAATTTTATGTCAAATGGAAGCAATTGGAACCATTTAACAAGTCCTTAAGTTAGAAAATTTTGAATTTTTAAATTTCTTTTCTCATGTTACTATTCATTATAATCTTAAATTTGACTCAACTTTGAAAAATCATAACTAAATCTAAAAAAAATCAAAATGATATGGTTCCAAGTTTTATTTGAAAATTTCAATGAGATCTTTAAAAGAAAAATACTTTCAGATTGTGATCTTATCTCATGTGTGCTCAATACCCACGTCAAATTGTACTATTCATTTAGTCAAATTTTTTTAATTTTTCAAAATTTATGCTTAACTTTAGAAAAGCATAACTTTTTATACAAAACTCCAATTTTTATGAATTAGTACTCATTTTAAATCTAAAAATAAGATCTATTGATCTGCCAGATTTCATAATTAAATTCCTTTATTTGGTCAAAATCTTATGTGGTCAAACTTTGACTCAACTCAGGTCAACTTTTATCCTTTGGATGTTCAATTTACCATAATCCAACTTTAGCAACTCAAGCACATCTAAACTATAATTCTCAACATACATCAAGCCTATTCTCATAGGTCACAAGTCTCAAATATTCAATAATTCATCATTTTATAATTATTACAACATTATAACATAAAGTTCATCAAAATGTCATCAAATCATTCCTTATGATCACCTCCTTGCCTTTCCCAAGACCACTTGTAACCCCTACTAGTATTATTTGAATATAGAGAGGAATTATAGTAGTAAAGAATTACAATTATAATGTTAATCAAGCAAGGCATGTTACATGTAATTACATGAAGTATCAATTAACTTCCATGCCATGAAAGAGGGTCTAAAACCATTCCAAAAATCAATATACCAATGCATTTTGGCAAGGTGTACGATGCAACAAATCAAGCAACTTGTCATTAAACAAATTCAACCATAACATGGCACATAATCAAGGAATTACACAAAGTAACAACCAAGCAAAATAACATTAAAGCTACCTCTTATGTCCTTGATTCACACGGCCTCCTTTCTCGATTTTTGAGCTTCCACTTGCTCAACAAGATTGCCTATCAAATAACAAGAATAATTGCATTCTCAATCAATAGCACCATTCCATTATACAATCCTTTCTAAAATCCTACCCTTTTAACCTTTAATTTAGGGTTTTGGCATCATCATTCTTAACATGATTCCCATAGGTTTTTTCCACATAATTTCTCATGTAGAATTTATATTTGAACTTAGATTCATCTAAATCCAATTCCTTCTCTCCTTATTCAGTTTGGCCAAATGGTCCCTTATAATTCAAAATTTTCATTTTCAATTTCAATGCTTCTAAACATATGTTCTTCACATATCCTTGCACAAAATCACCTACTAAATCTATTAGAAGCATCAAAACAACAAAAATCAAACCTTAGGACATCATGTTCCCATTGGCCGAATAGTATTCCAAGTGTGCACAACTTGATATCGTTCAAATAACAAGGTTTCATCATTATCAAACAATCATTTTCTATCCTTTAATCCATATAACAACTTAATATCAATCATAAACCATCATAAGGCAATTCATGTAGCATCGACCTTTAGGATTTCCAACCATTAAACTCCACCAAAACCAAGTTTAAAACTGTTGATCCATAGAAACCAAACACTAGATAGGACAATCATGCTTTGACCTTGATTAATGGCTTGAAAACACTTGGATTCACGTTGGTCTTTCTCTCTTCCTTCTCTTTTCCCTTTGGCCGAAATTCTCTGCCTCTTTGCTCTCTAAACTAGCCAAAAAGAGTGGCTTGTAAGGAGAGGAGATGATATTTATAAAATACCCTAAGTCTTGATTATGTGGTAACTTAATTCACTATTGATTTTTACCATATGACACTTGGCTTCATCTCTTCTCTTCTTCCCCTTCAAGCACGCCACATGCTCCCAGTAGGTGTCCTCCAAATTGAATGAATGTGCCACCTCATGGAACACATTAGCTCCCATGTGTAAAAATCCCCAAATTTTATTTATAATTCTAATCTTCCAATTCTATCCTTCAACAAATTATATTATTCCATCTAGGTCTTCACTCTCCTCAAATGGAGCCATATAGGTAAGAAGAATGGGGAAAATTTTGGCCCCACCAAGCGTATAGCTATTGTACTATATAATTTCATGATATCGGTGGAATTTTTCTTAGATCCTGTTAAATTCACTGTCTTCAAAAATTTATTTCCTTATACCAACAACTTCTTTGTGATGAGGAGAGGTTTCCCTAATTTTCTTAGATTTTATTTTGCCCTATAACTCCTTCAATTAAATTTTTCCTAAAAGCTAACATCTATATCTTTAGAGGTTGGGAACAATTTTAAAATTCATAATCACCTTTCAAATAATTTTTTTCATGAATTATTGAGGCCCCTATATATTTTAAATAATTCAACTTGGCCAATTTTCCTTTAATCAGTCAAAATTCTAAGAAAATACAACAAATTTCAAAATAAATTATTTTCATATTTGAGGCCTCAAATGTTATTTTGTACTCTTTATTCTATTTTTCATGATTTTTTAGGAATTTTCTAGAATTTCAGGTTTATATTCCAATTCTGTGCAATATTGACCGAATATTTTAAAAATAATAGTCCGGTTCCAATCTGGTTTCAGTTCAAAAGTTGTGTTGTCTATCTGTTAGCTACCCTACTTAACCCATAGATTATTTTATATTTCTCATTTTCAGGGTTCAAATTAACAGAATGTGACATTTTCTCCCCTCTTAAAATAAATTTTGTCCTCCAAATTTAAAAACGTGCCTTATTGAAATAACTCTGGATACTTGTTTCTGAACTCACCTTCTTTTTTCCATGTTGCTTCTTCCTGTATCATATTCTTTCGGATCATCTTTACCAACAAAATCGTCTTATTCCTTAGCTGCTTTACTTTTCGATCCACGATCCACTCTGGTCGTACTTCGAATGATAAGTTATCTCATAGTACAATATTGTCATATTCCATGACATGTGCGGGGTCTGGATGATATCTCTTCAATTGAGAAACATGGAAGACACCATGAAATTGGCTAAGATTAGGGGGTAAGGCTAGTCTGTAAGTTATCGGCCCAACTCTAGATAGAATTGGAAGGGTACGATGTACTTTGAGATCAACTTTTTCACTTTGACGGTTCAACCTACACTTGTAGTTGGAGATACTTTCAAAAATACGTGGTCTCCAATAGCAAATTCTAGTGGCTTCCTTTTCACATCCGCATAATTTTTCTCTCTACTTTGTGCCATTAATAACCTCTATCTAATTATCTTTATCTGTTCTGAGATTCGATCCACTATTTCTGGATCATAAACTTTTCTTTCACTTTATTTTGTCCAGCAAAGCGGCGATCAGCACTTTCTGCCATATGGGGCTTCGTACGGAGCCATCTATATAATGGAATAATAACTGTTATTGTAAGCAAATTCTGCTAACGGTAAATATTCATCCCAATTTCTTTTAAAATCTAAGAGACACACTCTTAGCATATCTTTTAGTCTCTGGATGGTCCGTTCTGTTTGTCCATCAGTTTACGAATGGTATATTGTATCAAATCTCAAGGTCATACTCATTGCCTTATGCAAAGCCTTCCAAAATCAAGATAGAAAGCGTAGGTCTCGTTTGAATACAATATTTGGACATAGAATAAAGCGTGTGTCAACTCCCCCTCTTGACAACATCAATTGATATCTTCGAGCCTACAAAGTCTAATATAACAAACAAGCCTTCCAAATAATGTAGTGAGATAAAAATGTCAAATATAAATCCACAACATTTTGAAAATTATGAGACAAATAGTCTCTTTGTGATCTTCCGACATATGGATCATACTATGATCTCTCGACATAAGGATCAAACAAAAATCCTTTATCTATATAGCTAATAAGATTTGTCTTGGGTATATTCAGACGATATCACATCCATAATATCCATAAAGTAATGAAGAACATGCGTGTGTTCCTGAAGAACTATATTATATTGATTAATAAATGATATATCAGGTTTTGCATGGCTAGCTAGATAAATAAGTGCTCTAATGACATTAAGATATGATACTTCTTGACTAAGTATTTATTCACCACATTGTGGAGGTCTAAATGGATCTTTAGACCACATCTAAAAATCTTACAACTATTAGAGCACATAATAAATGTGACTTATCCACATAAAGGATATGACTTATCCATGTTTATTTCTTCCAAATCTTTCATTTCAAATTCTTTTTTTAAGCAATTCACCGCTTTTATAAACTTTTCATAAGTTTTGATGCTATTTACATCATTGGCATAAATAGCAATGATAACAAACCCATTTTCAAATCTTTTTATACATGAGCAATTTGGAGTATTTTTATATCATTGCCTTAACTAATATTTGCTAAATCAGTTACACTACATATGCTCCATATAGAGACTTATTTAACTTAATTGAGTAGTATTCTTGAGAAAATAAATGTATCCTTCAAAAAAACTTGAATCGTTCAGGAATTTTCATATATTGTGGTCTAAATCTATCTGTATATTGGATGATTTTGAACTCACACAAGGGTTTAAATCCTTCTGAAATTTACATAAAATTTCAATATATAGTGAGTCACTATATTTTCTATACGCATATGAAATAGTTTCATATATTATCAGACTGTAGATTGATAAGATATAAAAATTTAATCCACCACAACTTGCATTTCTCTTTTCTTGTAGAAATGCCTATTTATATAATACTAACATTACATTTTAAGTACTTGGGCTAGAGATACACAAATTCCCTTTATGATGTTATGTCTTTTTTTCTATTGGTCAACCATCTTTTTCTTTGTATCTCATGATAAATCTATATATAAGATCCTCATTTGATCACATGATATCATCACTAAAATTATTATAGATAATTTTATTCCTTTATCGGTTCCCTTTTCTTTTATGCCATAACATATCAAGATCTTTTTATTACTTTCAAACACTTAAACCTTTTCAAGAGTCAAATAGTTATGTCTTAGCTTCTTTTGCAATTCATGCTTCCTTGATGTGATCACCTTGATCATTTACTTCTTTTTCTTTTCTTTTGGAACCAATCATTTTCTCATGCTTTTAGCATGGCTCAAAAAATGGGAGTACTAACTGGAATATGAGAATTAAAAATTCTCATTTAGGTCAGTAATTGCATCTGGTAGATATTAGCAATATTTTATGAATGCAACATGTTATAAACTTGTAGTTAATACCACTGTATTTGAGGATCTACATTTGATAGTAAAAATGTATTTTATGTGTTCTCTTTTTCAGCTACTCATTTTCTCCTCCTTATTTTGGGAGCATGCAACTTAAGTCCCCTAAATCTAGAAGTTTCCTTTAGAAACATTATTTTGTTTTATTTAGAGACAAACAAGAGTAAAGGGGTTCTTGTCTAACATTGATCCCAACTTACTTTTAATATCCATGTATGTGCATTATTGTGGTGAAATAATAGTTATTGCATGTTCTAATATGAAAAATGTCTGTCTTCTGACCAAAAGCCAATTATAATGGGAAATTTACAATATATTATTAGCTTGATGCATTTATATGTAAAAATATATAAAATCAATCATCTCAACACTAAAACGGAAATTTTATTCTCATAAGCTTTGATCTAACTATTTATGAAGGTTTTTGCTAAGCATATAATCATTGATAAGTTGAGGGAATAATCACTAGATACTTCAACAAGAATCATATTGGTTGCATAATCTGGGACTTATGCACTTATGCACCCAATGTAATTATTGAACATATTTGCAAACTTTAAATTGCAAGTTGATCATAATCACCCATGTGACCATTTTATAGATATATCTTTTTTTCCCAATGTATTGATTTGGTCCACATGGTGTCTCAACGGGGCCATATATAAGCACAGCTAGTGATATTCTCTTATTTAATTCTTTTGAAAACAAGTAGCATATAAATTTCAATGCACATTTTTCATAACATTGTGCATTATTATGATTCAAAATGATCTAACCAATTATGCCAAACAATAAACATATGAACTTCAGGTTCATTGTAATATTATTCTCAAATATTAATAAATTTCTGCTTATCAATAGAGATGATAAATGATGATATAAGTTTTTTTGAGCTTTGTATTTTTATCTTTCACCCTATGGGAGAAGTTGACGCATTGTAATATTATTCTCAATCATCAACGGGAATAATAAAATATGATATAGCTTTTCTGGAGCCATATATTTTCTTCTTTCACCCAATGGGAGAAACTCATGCGTTGTAATATTATTCTTAACCATTGACATGGATAATAGACCATGATATAGCTCTTATTCAGCCTTACTTTTTTATTTTTCATCCAATGAAAAAAATTCACACACCCTTCAAGGGTCAAATTCACAACCTCTTGCTTAAGTCAAGACTTGAGCAAATGTTTAAGGTTAGTTAAATCCAATACTTCTAACTCTTTTGAAATCTTAACCAATATTTGATTTTCATTATTATATTCTTACCAATATAAATAAAAGAAAAAAAATTAAATTCTTTATGAACTAAAGAAGTTTTGAGTGGATTGTGAAGAGAAATTCACTATAATGAGTAAAAGATAATCAATTTATTTTTTGATATTTTCTCCCAAAATCTAATTATAAGGATAAAAGATATCTTTTTTATAAAATCTTTCATATATTTTCTATTTGAGTGATGATATATTTAATTATAATTTTCTCCTATGGAATAAGAGAAGAGATCGGACAGAAAAGGAAAATGGGTAAAGAGCGTAATTTTCTTTGAAAAGGAATAGGGCCTCTAAGTGCAATTTATTTTTCAAAATTTTGGAAAAAAATATAGACCTATGTAATAACATAAAATTATAATATTAACATATACCAAATTGAATATTACAAATATATAAAAATAAAAGAATTTAAACTTTAAATTAATAAAATTTAAAGTATGAATATAAAATAATAAGAAAAGATAAATTCTCGTACCTCATATATTAGATAGATGAATCTCAATTATAGGGTCTTATTTCTTCTCAACAAATTGGATCCATATGAAATCAATATAACGAGTAGCTACTTTATTACCGTGCTTTCCAACACATTAAGTCAATTGATATCAAATTAAGATAATTATAATCATAAGAATAAAGCTAACACTTTAAATAAATACAAGTCTAATAAAAGTAAGAAATATAAAACATATACATATACCTTTATATGATGAACAATAATCTCTTAAACAAATATACCATATCATTATTCACTATAGTCAAAAGTTTCTGGTAATACATGGTATTTGAACTATTGGCCTTCTAGGCTATATTATTTATAGTTTTCAAAAAGTCTAATTACTATAATTTTATTTTTTTATAACAGTGATTCTTTTCAAAATCAAAATTATTTGGGTTCTAGCCACTTAATAAGATAAAAATGAATATATATAGCTTATGATCATTTAATCTCAAGATATAAAATTAACTATCTATATGTATAGCTTCTGGCCATTTAATCTTAACACTGAAAATCGAAGATATATATATATATATATATATATAGAGCTTCTAGCCATTTAATCTTAAGATTAAAAAAATTCAAATATTTAGCTTTTGGCCATATAAGATAGAAAATTGAAGCTATATGGGATCTCGTAATTTAATAAGATAGAAACTTAAAGCCGTGTGACTTCTAGCCATAACATAGAAAATCAAAGTTGTATGGCTTCTGGCCATAACATGAATATCACGGTTAATAGCTATTTAACTTCAAAGAGATAGAGAATCAAATTTACATGGATAATTCTATATTCGATCTCAATAATGAATCTGATGATAATCCTTTAGGGAGTCCACAAGTATCAATTGGATTTACATTTATTGCTAGTATTGAGCTTTCTAAGGGTTTACCCTCATATCTTGTGGCATTTTGGCTCCACAACAAATTTTGTGATTTATTGCTAACATTTGAGCCTTTTAAGAAGTTTACCCCTACATCTTGCGACTGTTTGGTTTTACAACAAATTTTGCCATTTGCTTGAATATGACTTCTAGCCATATTGTAACCATTACTCCATCAAATTCTCAATTTGGACATTGGCCATATGTAATCACAAGTATCAATTGGAATTCTAGGTTTCATCAAAGTTAGTGACATCAGGTCACCAAAGGATGTATAAAAATATCGATTGGAACTTCAGGTTTCATCAAAAATAGTGATGTTAGATTACTAAGGAATAGATAAAAACAAACTTCTCATATTATATTTAATTCAAAAGTTATAATATTCATATCAAAATTAAATTGTAACGCAAAAATGTAAAGTAATAATGATCTCCAATCTTAGCCATAGAACCAGATGTTTAAAATAATGGTAAGGGATCATTTTAATTCCATATAATAGCTTAGATTATCCCAGATAAATTGAATAGAGATATGGATACTTCGAAACACCATATATAAGATGCTCAAGATAATTTCATTTGAAGAGAGTAAAGAATACTCTAGAAAAAAGTTATGTAGGGGATCTAAAGGTATATTATACATACCTTGGTTAGAGTTTCATGCTGATAACGTGTTATAAAACTAAAGAAAGAGTAGATGATAGGAGAAGAGAATAAGGGAGAATAGAAGACAAGAGTATATCTCATTTCATTCAAAATATTGAATACATAATACATAGCTTCTATTCATAAGCACAACTTTACATGCTTGATAGAATCTCCATATTACATAGTAATAGAGATCATTGTGGGATATAGAGATAATGGGAGATATTGGAGATGATAGGAGATATTGGAGACAATGGAAGATATATGACATCTACAAAGATATTATTATTTTCATAACAAGTTAGTAAAAAAAAATATTATAATAAAATCTAATAAATTATTCCATATAAAAAAGTTAAATGATTTGAATAGATTATATAAATAACATTCTCTGATTTATATGTGTATCTCATATAATTTCTTTTCTTAAAAATATTTGTATATACCATTCGTTTTTGCATTGAAGACTTAAATCAATTTATATCATGAGTTACTAATGATATCATGATTAAATTACATTTTTTAATGATCAAAATTCAAAATTCACTTCAATATTAGTTTGATCTATAATCATAAATCAAGGTGGTCATATAAATTCAACTTTTGGTTTTGAATTTTTATCATATATTACATCTTTCAATATATTGTATATATAATAGAATTATTTCTTTCTTATATCAATTTTTATGAGAAATTTATTAATATTCTTATCATATTTGTTTAACTATTATTAATAATAAAGAGAAATTGATTTTAATGAAATATAAACAAGTTTTCTAAAGAAATTATCTTTCTGTCCCAATATGTATCTAATGATGATATGAATGATAATGATACTTTCATTCACACCAACTCCACAAATATATTAATTTATTTTACAATTGAAAATATATTTAAATAATTATATTCTTAATTATGTTATTTTATAAATTATTGTAGGATTATAATCTAAAATAATGAAATTTAAAATTAGCAACGGAATTGTGATGGAATAGACTAAGGGTATGTTTGGTATCACAGCTAGGACTCCCAAACTGACTTCTTCATTGGAAAAGCTGAAAAAAGCAACTTCTTCTTTAAAATTCATGTTTGAACTGAACGTAGAGGCAAATGAACTTATGTCTAAAAGGAATTTTTTTTCCCCAAAAGCTCCAATTCATGGCTTTTAGTTTCTCCAAGCACGGTTGAAAAGGTCAGGCCCAGGAGTGAGGGAGGAGAGAGAATGTTTTATGCATAATGTGTAATTTTTTTAAATTTTTTTAGCCCAACCATTTTTTTAATGTTAAAGAAATTATTTTTTGAATAATAAAACCATTTTTAAAAATAAATTTATTTTTTTATTATTTTCTATCATATTTATAAAATCTATGGAAAATTGAGAAAAATGTTGTATTAAAAATTTAATTAGTAAGAAGTAATTTATAAATTTTTATATACTAAGTGTAAATATTATAAATACAGAATGCTTGTATTATGATTTAAATCCTTGTCACTAATTATATTTTTAATAGGAGGACTTTTTCTCAATTTTTCCTAAAATTTAAATATATTATTTTAGTTTTAATTATTCTTGAAAATAACTATTTTTATTTTTATAATTTTAATTTTAATTAAATATGTATCATTCAATAAAATTTATATCCTTTTCAGTTATTTTACATCTAAATTTACTTTTACATTTATCATCCAAATAAGTTTTAGCTTCTCAAACTAACTTTTTTACAAAACCCAATCCAAACATAAATCACATCACACTATCTGACTTTTACTCAATCTGACTTTTGTAAAAGTGAGATTGAAAAAAAGTTATTTCTACCACCGCTATTTCAAACACACCCTAAGTAACAAAAGTAGTGACAGATTTCTGTGGCAAAAAATTTAGCGACGGAATTGGTAACAAAAATTTCTAACAAAAAAATTCCGTTGCTAAATATTTACCAACGGATTAGTGATGGAATAAAATTTAGCTGCTAATATCAATGATAATTTGTCGTTAAATTTAGCGCAAAAATTTTTATCAGAAATTAGCGACAGAATAATTTTTTGTCACTAATTTTGTTGATAATGAGCTGTATTTTATAGTGTATAGTCTACATTTCAATAACTATTAACAACTTTTGTTCACCAAGTAACAAAGACACTCTTTCAAATCATCCATAATAAGTATTAACCACATTTCAACGGGTATTAGCAATTTCGGAATATAAATTAACAAATTGCAATTTTAACCTAAATAATAATTATTTTGTGTTGTTATTTCAACAATTATTGTTTATTTGTTTAGGTTCCTCTTGTTTTAATTTATTTCGGCCCAACGGTGTTTTCATTAATATTTAAATTATTAAATACTATACATATAAATTATTCTTTTTGGTCCTTAATATAGGAGCTAATTAGAGAATTAATATTGATATTATATATAAGACCTATTTCATATGTTTATCAATTTTTTTAAATTAATCCATTGATATTTTCCTAACAATAATGAAGTAGGAAAAGGAGGGAGGGAATTAAAAAAAAATACTTAAAATGTTTCAGACAAAACATATCATATTAACTAATTTAACTAATATTTTTAACCTACTCAAATAAGTTTATTAGGTTTTATATTAAGAACTGAAGAAGTGTTTTATATAATAAGTTCGCAGTGGCATGCAGACGTATCGTTCCAAGGATAATGCATATAGCTCAATCCGCTTTGTTGGCAATTTATTTGGTGAACCTTTTATGAATATAATTAAATATCAAGTATTTAAATTTGTGCTTAAATCAATAGCATATCATTTGTTTTTTGGCCAAAAGAATCAATACACACTATTACAAGAGACAGTTTGTTTTAAATTAGTTAGTAGAGCCCCCCCCCCGGGCCAGCTAGTAGAACCAAAACACGTGTAATATGATGTTAATTATGATATTTCTTTAAATTAAGTGAAAGATGTGTGTGTGAGAGAGAAGATATAAGCAGTGTCTAAATAATAATTTTATGTCCTTTTTATAATAATTGCTATGGCTTGTAAATTTTTATTCCAAAGTTTTCAAATCATATTGAAATATAGTCAATACTTGGAAAAAAAAAAGTTATGAATGACTTGTGGTCTTGTGGTGAAAATTGTTAATACCTATTAAAAAATAATCAATACTCATTAAAAAAAGCTCTTCGCATACAACCAAGAGGAAAATTCTGGTATCCTAGAAAACGGTGCTGCTGGATTTATGGAGGCGAATTCTGAGGAAGATACTACAAGATTCTAAGTTGCTGGTGGAAGATAATCATGATTTGGGAATAGTCTTCGCACCAACGGCTCAGTTCAACTGCTCTAAGTTTCTCAACGCTATGATAAAAAATGGGGACACGGGTAATCTAATTCATGATGTTAATGTTATGTCTAGTAAGTTTTGTTTGTGTCCGGCCGTTATTAGTAATAGACCCTGCCATTCTCTTTTGAAGAGCACTGCTTCAGTTTTAACCTCTTTGCATATGATTTGATGATCAGTTAGGGAAATTTTTTTTTAAAAAGTTGTAAATGAGATGAAAAGGTGGCCTTGTTACTTGTTCAAAAATTGTTACCTATTAAGAGGTAGTCAATACCTATATAAAAATTGTGAATGATATAAAAGAGAAGCCTTGTTTTAAACGAAAGTTGTTAATATTTATTGAAATGTAGTCAATCTTTTTATAAAGGTTGTTAAAGATCGGTAGCTAAAGTTAAGTAGTTAACTCATATTTTTTTCATTATATTAATATATAATAAAGTTTTAGTGGCTCAATCATTATTCTTAAGTTTAGCACAAACCATCAAGTGACGTTGGAATCAAATCCCATCTCCCCCATATAAAAAAATCTCCACCCCATTTTCGATAAAAAAAAATTCCTCCCACTGGCAACCACTTTGCTTATAGCCGGCTGCGGCAAGTCTCAGGCGAGATGTTGGGATTTTTTTAAAATTCTTTTAATAAACAGTATTTTTGTCTTTGATTTCAATTTTAGAATGACAATTTAGGTTTTCTTTGTTAGGATTATAGTTTTGATGATAACAAAGTCAGAATTTCAGGGTTAAGTATTTTGATCGATAACGTGATCGAGCAATTAGTTATCGCTAAGGTTTCAGATAAATGATCAAGTATAAATCGGGTCTAAGGTAGTCTTTTTGATCGAAGAACTATTCGATGAATATTTTATCGATTAAGTGATCGATAATCGCTAGTATAAATATCACATAAGGGTATAGGAAATTATCGATAAGCTGATCGATAATATCAGGTAAACAATCGAGTTACTGATAAGAGACCCAAATCTGAAGTGTATTTATCGATCAAGTTATCGATAAATCAGTCATCAATAACGACTTCGATAAAAGGTAACACTCTGCACATTAGTTCTGTTACAAGTTTATCGATCATGTTTTCGATCATTTGTTTATCGATTACGTGTTCGAACTTTATGCTCTAACTCGTTAAATGCAGGAGATCAAATTCACTGATAGATCGATAATTTTATTGATCACAAAATTATCGATCACATGATCGATAATCAATGTCCTTTTTACTCCTACTCAGTTTTGCTACAGCTAAATTATCGATAACATTATCGATAATTTTGACTTGTTTGCTTAAATAAGTTTTCACATAACGTGATCGATAAAGAGTCTGAAAATTGACATATTTGCATTAAGTTATGGTGAACTATTTTTTCGATCAAGTTATCGATCACTGGTTTTTCGATAAAATGTTCGATCATTTAAATTCCCGGAATTCATGTTTTTCACAAAACGTGATCGATAATCATTTCCTTTACCTTACAGGATTAAAATTCTTTCTTCACTATTATCGATCACTTGTTCGAATAGTTAATGATCGATAAGATGTTCGATCATTTCAAATAGCCCGTGTCCTTCTTTGATTATTTACATAACCATGTTTTATCGATAATATTATCTATCATATATTTATCGATAAGATGTTCGATCATTTCAAATAGCATGTGTCTTCCTTTGATTATTTACATAATCATGTTTTATCGATAATATTATCTATCATATATTTATCGATAAGATGTTCGATCATCAATGACTGAAGCTTCATTTTAATAACATCTAAATTATCGATAATCTGTTCGGTCAATTATATGATCGATCACTTGTTCGATCATGCAATGATTTCCTCTTTCTATGAAAATTCTTGGAGCCGATGATCCAACACTTGATCGATAACTTTAGTGATCTATTTCGAAAAGTCTTCATTCCGTTTATCGATAACTTGATCTATCATCAAGTAATCGATCATCTTTTCGATCAAACCAAACCGGAATGACACTCTGTTCTTGTTACTGATAAATGATCTCGTCACAAATCTTGAATGATAAATTAGCCTTCCTTCTGTATTCAAGGTTAAAGCACTCACCACAAAATTCTCACTTGTTCTAAGTTTGAAATATGCAGATTAATGAAAACGAGTGCAACGGCTCTTCAATGGGATTACGTAGACTGCGACCTACAGTGTCAGAAACTCAGACGCATTAATGGCGGAGCTGTTAAAACCAGTGAAACACGCAAACGAAGTCACAACGGCTAGAAGCCCTCCGTCTAACGGCTATTTAACGATATCAACTATAAAAGGCGCGAAGAGGCATTAATGAAGAGAATTGAATACCGGAGCTACCATCTGCTATTATTTAGTTACGCATTCAATACTCTGTTTTTCACTTTACTACTGAGCATCAGTGTTTATCATTGAATTCACTCTGTAAGAGAGCCATTCACTACTTTTATTAAAAACTTGAGAGACACTCAAGAGTGTGGACTCTTGAGAGGGGTTGTATCCTTACGGGAGTAAGGGGGAGTGATTGAGCGATTCAATTACTGTACCGAGGCACCAAGAGCCCTGTCGATCTTGGAAGATAGTGAAATACTCAGAGGTGTTCTGGGGACTGGAAGTAGGTCACGTGGTTAGACCGAACCAGTATAAATCTTGTGTCTCCTCTCTGCGGTTAAATTCTCCTTACTCTGACTCTCTGTTTTATTCAATACTTGCACGCTTTATTTTAAATTTTTGTAACTCACCCAATTCACCCCCCTCTTGGGTGAGATTGTTTCTAACATTTGGTATCAGAGCAGGTCTCTTCACTAAGGATTTAACAGTCCGAAGAGAGATCAAATGGCAGGATTTGGAGATAGCGTGTTACCGGAAGGATGTTCAACATCTAAACCGCCAGGCTTCAGTGGAGAAAATTATACGTTCTGGAAAATGAGGATGAAAATCTTCATTAAGGCCACAGAGTATGGGTTGTGGGACGTAATAGAACACGGCAACTATGTCCCGATGAACACAATAGATGGCCAGCAAGTACCCAAGAGTTCCACGGAGTTCAACGAGGAAGATAAGAAGCTGGTGACTCTAAATGACAAAGCGATCAACATACTCACGTGTGCGCTTAGTCAGAGGGAATACTTCAGAGTCTCAAGCCTGGAAACCGCGAAGGAAATGTGGGAGGCTCTGGAGATAGCTCATGAAGGAACCACCGGTGTAAAACAGAGTCGAATCAACACTCTCACTACCGAATTCGAGTTATTCAGAATGAAGGAAGGAGAGAGTATCCGAGATATGGAAGTCAGATTCTCACATCTCATAAATCACCTCACTGCACTTGGGAAGAAATATAGTCAAGAAGATCAAGTGAGGAAAATTCTGAGCGGTCTCACAAAAGAATGGGAACCGAAAGTAACAGCTATTGAAGAAACCAAAGGAGAATCCATTGGTTCGGTTGCAGCACTATTCGGGAGTCTTGCTGAGTATGAGAGCAAGCAAAAATACAAAAAGGAGATGAACGAGAAAAACCGGAAAGGCATCGCTCTTAAAACTCAAGTGAGCGAGGATGAAAATGAAGATGATCTTGATGATGATGAAATGGGCCTTATAGTCAAGAGGTTCAAGAAATTCTACAAAAACAGAACCGGAAAGAAGTTTCAGCCGAAACGCAAAATTTCCTCATATCCGAACGAATCAAAGGATCCAATCATTTGCTTCGAATGTAAGAAGCCAGGACATATCAAGGCGGAATGTCCCCAACTCTCCAGAGCAAAGGATAAAGAAAAGAAGAAAGAAAGATTCAGAAAGAAGAAAGCCTTCGTCACATCAATCTGGGGAGACAGCTCCTCCGATGAAGAAGAAGAAAGTGACGATGAAGAGACAGCTAATATCTGTCTAGTGGCCCAAGAAAACGAGGACTCAGAAACAGACGAGGTAATAATTTCTGAACCATCTTATGATGAATTGCAGTCCGAATACAATGCTTTACACTTAGAATTAGTAAGAATTGCAAAAGAGTTAGTTAATTCTAAGAGAAGGATAAAGTTTTTAGAAGATCAACAATCAAAGGTTGAAGTCAATACTGACTCGACCTTGACTTGCAAAAGTTGTGAAAAGAATGAAAGAAAGATTGAAGATCTAACCAGAACCTTAGAAAAATTCACTAAAGGAAGCGAAATGCTTAAGGTGATTCTAGGAGCTCAACGATGCTCTATGGACAAGACTGGTATAGGATACGATCCAACCCAAGATAAATCGAAAGGAAAGAAAAAGAGTAGTGGTAGATCATATCTTACATATTTTAGAAATTCTGTGCATTCCTCAAATCCTTTTGCACTTTGTTCTCATTGCAACCGTAAAGGCCATTCAACTTCTTCTTGTTACTATAAGAAGAAAGGAGATTACGGAACATTAAAATGGGTGCCCAAAGGTACTTATGCACCAAAAATAACTCATACTAACCAAAAAGGACCCAAGAAGGTATGGGTACCTAAAACATGATTGTAATTTTTGCAGGTATGTCTCAAGGCATCCAGAACAAATAAATGGTATATAGACAGCGGATGTTCCAGACACATGACAGGTGACACTGAGAAGTTTACATCACTCAAACCAAAAGATGGAGGAAAAGTAAGCTTCGGAGGAAACCAATCGGGAAAAATTGCTGGAATCGGAGAAATCGGAAGTAGTATAGGCATGAAGGTCGAGGACGTGTACTACGTGGAAGGTCTGTGTCATAATCTCCTCAGCGTCAGTCAGAGTGCGGACAAAAACAACTGGGTAATCTTTGATTCTGAAGAGTGTTTAATCATAAGCAAAGATGACCTACCCTTGAAGAAAGAAGAATTGAATACGAAGCTGAGAGCTCCGAGGGACGGTAACTGTTATACACTTCAATTTGATTCTAAAACTTCTGAAAACTGTTTTATTAGTAAAAAGGAGGAAAGTTGGATTTGGCACAAACGTCTTGCACATGTCAACATGAATCAACTTTCAAAATTAATAAAAAGGGATCTAGTTGTTGGTTTACCAAAAATCCAGTATGAACGCGATGATGTTTGTGATGCTTGTCAAAAAGGTAAACAAACAAAATCTTCATTTAAATCAAAGAAGATAGTTTCAACTGAAAGACCTCTCCAAATGATTCACATGGACTTGGTCGGTCCATCTAGAGTAAAAAGCTTCGGGGGAAATCTTTATACTCTTGTAATAGTTGATGACTATTCAAGGTTTACCTGGACTTTGTTTCTTTCCTCTAAAGATGAAACTTTTAATGCTTTCATTGTTTTTGCCAAAAAGGTCCAAAATGAGAAAGGTATATCTATTGTGTCTATCAGGTCAGATCACGGAGGAGAATTTGAAAACAACGAATTTGCAGACTATTGTGAGGAACATGGAATTGACCACAACTTTTCTGCACCAAGGACTCCTCAACAAAACGGAGTAGTTGAACGAAAAAATAGAGTACTCACGGAGATGGCTAGAGCAATGCTAAATGAGAAAGGGGTCTCACAAGTATTCTGGGCAGAAGCAATGAGCACAGCTTGCTATATTTCAAATAGAGCCTACATCAGAACATTGCTCGGGAAGACTCCATATGAATTGTACAAGGGAAGAAAACCCAATCTGTCACACCTAAAGATCTTTGGAAGCAGATGCTATATCCACAACAACAACAAGGAAAACCTGGGTAAATTCGATCCTAAAGCTGATGAGGGTTTGTTTCTTGGCTATTCTAATCGTAGTAAAGCATATAGAATTTTTAATAAACGAACCTTTACAATAGAAGAATCAATTCATGTGGTGTTTGCTGAAACTGAAACAATTTCGAAACCTGTAGATGATGATGCTGAAATCGTTCAAAATTTTCAAAAACTGGATTTGAATAAAAACTCGAACAAATTATCTTCAGAAACCGTTTCAGAAAACAGAGATGTTTTAAACGATCCCTCTTTACAAGAAAATCTAGAGCAGCCAAAGGCATGGAGACACAACCGAGATCATCCTCTGGATCAAGTCATCGGTAAAGTCAATGAAGGGGTCAAAACCCGGAGACAAATTGTCAATGAAGTTCTTTTCTCTGCTTTCATATCTCACATTGAGCCCTCTAATATTGACGAAGCACTATCAGATGAATTCTGGATAGTTGCGATGCAGGAAGAACTTAATCAATTTGAGAGAAATCAAGTTTGGGAATTGGTACCCAGACCAGAAGACCATCCGGTCATTGGCACCAAATGGGTATTCAAAAACAAGCTCGATGAATCAGCTCAGATCGTCAGAAACAAAGCCCGATTAGTAGCAAAAGGCTATAATCAAGAAGAGGGAATCGATTATGAAGAAACGTATGCTCCTGTAGCTAGATTGGAAGCCATACGAGTTCTTTTGGCTTTTGCTTGCATCAAAGATTTCAAACTATTTCAAATGGATGTTAAAAGTGCATTTCTGAACGGTTATATATCAGAAGAGGTGTTTATCGAACAACCTCCCGGTTTTGAAAATCCAAATTTTCCAAATCATGTTTACAAACTTAAAAAGGCTTTGTATGGTTTGAAACAAGCGCCCAGAGCCTGGTATGAACGACTTAGCCACTTTCTTATAGAAAAAGGTTTTGAAAGAGGTAAAGTGGATGCCACACTTTTCATTAAAAGAAATAGAAAAGATCTTTTGATTGTTCAAATATATGTAGATGATATTATTTTCGGTGCTACTAACGAAGATCTCTGTCAAGAATTTGCTAAGCTTATGCAGGGAGAATTCGAGATGTCCATGATGGGAGAATTAAATTTCTTTCTGGGATTACAAATCAAACAAAAGAAGAACGGTATATTTATCTCCCAGACGAAATATGTAAAGGAATTGCTGAAGAAATTCGGAATGGAGAATGCTAAAAGTGTAAAGACTCCAATGAGCTCAACCTGTTCGCTTGATATAGACGAAGACGGGAAAGACATAAATCTAACAAGATATAGAGGGATGATCGGTTCCTTACTATACCTTACTGCAAGTAGACCAGATATTCAGTTCAGTGTTGGAATGTGTGCGAGATATCAGTCAGCTCCAAAGGAGTCGCATGAAGAAGCCGTGAAACGGATACTCAGATATCTTGTAGGAACTCAAAATTTAGGAATCTGGTATCCAAAAGGAGGAACCGAATATTTAATGGGATATTCTGACGCCGATCACGGTGGATATAAAACAGACAGGAAAAGCACCAGTGGACAATGCCAATTCTTCGGAGGATGTCTTGTCTCATGGTCAAGCAAAAAGCAAAACACCGTGGCAATCTCCTCTACTGAATCAGAATATGTAGCCACTGCCTGCTGTTGTGCTCAGATCTTATGGCTAAAACAACAAATACAAGATCTAGGAATCAATATACGTGAGATTCCAATCTTATGTGATAATACGAGCACGATAAGTCTGTCCAAGAATCCAGTTCATCATGCTCGAACCAAACACATTGATGTTCGACATCACTTTATTCGTGATCATGTTCAAAAGAAAGATGTAAAAGTTGAATTCATCCCCACTGAATATCAGATAGCCGACATCTTCACAAAACCACTAGACCAACAGAAGTTCAGCTATTTCAGAGGAGAATTGGGAATGGTAAATCCCAATGAATTGTAAGAAATTTCATACTATCTCTTAAGATTAAATGTTTAAATTTATTGTTTTGATGATAAGATAACTAACTTAAGCATCGGAGTATGTAGAAATTTGTTTTGCAGGAAGCTCTGTTTCGATGAAGAAAAACAGAGGTAAACAGAGTATGAGATTATCGATCAATTGATCGATAATCATGAAGGCAAGTGGGAGATAATTTATCGAACAACTGATCGATAAATTCACTTTGTAAAGAAAGGGAATTGCTCCAACACTACAATTATCGATAACGTGATCGATAAAATAAATATCGATCAGAACATCGATCAAGAGCCTCAAGGTTCCGAGACTCGTCTGTCAAATTTGGTAAGCATTGATCGATAAGCTGACCGATAAGCTTAATTATCGAACAAATATCGATAAATTACATCAGGTACGCATTTCTTTTTACTTACTTTATCGATAATATGTTCGATAAATGCTTGATCGATAACTTAATCGATAAAACTGATCTTTGTTCAAGTGTCTTCTTCATAATTATCGAACACGTGATCGATCAAGTGTTGATCGATAACTTAATCGATAATTTCAAGAACTATAACGGTACTGTACTGAATTTCATCCGTCAGTTTTCCGAACCCTAGCTCGAACATTTCCCGTCCCCTGTTCTTCGCAACGGTCGAAAATCACTCCTATCTTAAATTCTTCCACCGTTACACCGATCGAATCGTTCTCTACCACTTTCCCAACCTTCACCCACTTCAAACTCACCGTTTAATCTGTCAAAAACTCGCTCAGCACCTCCGAAATGGCTCGGGTGAAGCAACCGAATGTGGAAAAGGGAGAAGCACCGGAGAAACAGCCTCAATCGAGTGACACCACCGCTTCGGGTACTCGAAAGCGATACAGACCGAAGGTGAGAGAGGAATCAACGAAGAAGAGAACTACTCTGAAAATCCGGGAAAGTCGGACCGAAGAACAACCGGCCTCTCTCAGAAAGTCTCCCCGGTCCAAATCAAAGCTACCGATTGTAACTGAGGAATCGGAGACCGAGTCGGATGATGGAGTCTCAGTTCAGAAAGCTGTGGAATCAGCCTTGAATATCTCTGTCCCCAAGCAACCGAGAAAGAAGAAACAGAGGGCAAGTGAAGGAGTCGCTCGGAAATTCCTTCTGAAGGTATACCCACTGAATTTTCTGAGTTATTATCTGGCAATCTCGATATTGAGGTTAATATAACAAAGTATAAGGCCGATTTTGCCAATAGAAAATTCTGTCCTGTGGTATCTGTTGATTTAGAGGGTCTGAGGAAAAATAAACAGATTGAGCTTGATTTAAGTGACCCACTGCAGCATTATTCAAATTGGTTAATTATTGGTGGTGAATACTGTCCCGAAGTGGTTAAAAGATTCTACTGTAATATGGAATCAGTAGAAAAATATGATGATAAAGACAATCTCATAGAAAATTGTCTGAAAGTTACACTGAGAGGCAGAGCTTTTGAAATAACCAGTGCCAAAATAAATGAGTTGCTAGGAACTCAAGATTTTGTGCGAGGTGGTGACATGAATGAGGTAAAGGCTTACAGAATCTTAATGCAGAACAGTGATTATCCCGGTGAGCTGAATTTCCCACCTAAGCAGATGTGTGACTTCTATAGGATCATCCATTACATCTATTCTAGATGCATGGTAAACAAATCCGGTAGCTTCTCACATCTCACTCAGGATGATTATCTTCTACTAGCCCGGATTATTAGTGGGGAAAAGATTAATATTGGGGATCTTATTTACTCTGAGATGAAGGACTTTGTTCTTAATAAGTCCAGATCAACCCCAATCCCCTATCCTCAGTTGGCCACTTATTTCCTTCAGGCACATAACATTGCTCCATTTGAGCCTGGGGAACTCAAGACCAAGGTTCCTAGTTTTGGCCTCACTCAGCTCCACAAAATGAGGATCTCTGTTCCCTTTACACCATCACAGAAAGTATCTCAGAAGGATAAGGGAAAGCAACCAGTTGCTAGTGCCTCTCGGACCCAGGATGAAGCCGAATCCACTGCTGCTCCATCTCATACCCCTGGTCCATCTTTTATGGAGAGGTCCCTCAGGGAAATGTTTCAGGCTGAGCTTCGTGCATTTGAGACCAGAGTCTACACTACTGCCAGAGACTATGGGGAAGTTTCTGACCGGAAGTTTGATGGCATTTCTAAGATTCTGGATCTTCACCAACAAGCCATGGTGGTTTTGGAAAAAGAAGTCACTGAGAGGTTTAATTCAGTGGACAAGGAACTCCAAGAGCTTAAAGGCTTAGTTACCTCTCTCTGCCAGCACTTCACTCCACCTAGCACAAGCTTCAGCTATGAGGATCTCCTCTTCCATCCTCCCTCTCCACCACACCCTGAGCCTGCACCTCCTTCCTCTCCTTTACCTACTTCTCCTATTTCCACCACTTCTCCTTCTGTTCCATCTACTTCTACTTCTGTCCCTACTACTCTTGCTCTTATCACTGTACCTCACCCTGTTCCCTCCTTTCATTTTCCATCTATTTCTCCACTTCTTCCCCTTCCTCCTCTCCCTATTTCCCTGACCATTCCCTCGGCTCCTACCCCTTCTGATGCTGACAAAAAGGGGGAGAAGAAAACTGATGATACTTCGTAGATTATATGGCTTTATGAGTTGCTTTTTATATATTATCTCTTTTGTGATTTTCTTTTGTGTATCTGGATAGTGCTTTTATCGATAATATGTTCTTGATATTTATCTGCCTTTTTATGCTTTTTAAGAATATGAAACTGTTTGATGTTCTCTCTGATAAATGACTCTTAACCTGTGTTTTGTCATCATCAAAAAGGGGGAGAATGTTAGGATTATAGTTTTGATGATAACAAGTCAGAATTTCAGGGTTAAGTATTTTGATCGATAACGTGATCGAGCAATTAGTTATCGCTAAGGTTTCAGATAAATGATCAAGTATAAATCGGGTCTATAGTAGTCTTTTTGATCGAAGAACTATTCGATGAATATTTTATCGATTAAGTGATCGATAATCGCTAGTATAAATATCACATAAGGGTATGGAAATTATCGATAAGCTGATCGATAATATCAGGTAAACAATCGAGTTACTGATAAGAGACCCAAATCTGAAGTGTATTTATCGATCAAGTTATCGATAAATCAGTCATCAATAACGACTTCGATAAAAGGTAACACTCTGCACATTAGTTCTGTTACAAGTTTATCGATCATGTTTTCGATCATTTGTTTATCGATTACGTGTTCGAACTTTATGCTCTAACTCGTTAAATGCAGGAGATCAAATTCACTGATAGATCGATAATTTTATTGATCACAAAATTATCGATCACATGATCGATAATCAATGTCCTTTTTACTCCTACTCAGTTTTGCTACAGCTAAATTATCGATAACATTATCGATAATTTTAACTTGTTTGCTTAAATAAGTTTTCACATAACGTGATCGATAAAGAGTCTGAAAATTGACATATTTGCATTAAGTTATGGTGAACTATTTTTCGATCAAGTTATCGATCACTGGTTTTTCGATAAAATGTTCGATCATTTAAATTCCCGGAATTCATGTTTTTCACAAAACGTGATCGATAATCATTTCCTTTACCTTACAGGATTAAAATTCTTTCTTCACTATTATCGATCACTTGTTCGAATAGTTAATGATCGATAAGATGTTCGATCATTTCAAATAGCCCGTGTCCTTCTTTGATTATTTACATAACCATGTTTTATCGATAATATTATCTATCATATATTTATCGATAAGATGTTCGATCATTTCAAATAGCATGTGTCTTCCTTTGATTATTTACATAATCATGTTTTATCGATAATATTATCTATCATATATTTATCGATAAGATGTTCGATCATCAATGACTGAAGCTTCATTTTAATAACATCTAAATTATCGATAATCTGTTCGGTCAATTATATGATCGATCACTTGTTCGATCATGCAATGATTTCCTCTTTCTATGAAAATTCTTGGAGCCGATGATCCAACACTTGATCGATAACTTTAGTGATCTATTTCGAAAAGTCTTCATTCCGTTTATCGATAACTTGATCTATCATCAAGTAATCGATCATCTTTTCGATCAAACCAAACCGGAATGACACTCTGTTCTTGTTACTGATAAATGATCTCGTCACAAATCTTGAATGATAAATTAGCCTTCCTTCTGTATTCAAGGTTAAAGCACTCACCACAAAATTCTCACTTGTTCTAAGTTTGAAATATGCAGATTAATGAAAACGAGTGCAACGGCTCTTCAATGGGATTACGTAGACTGCGACCTACAGTGTCAGAAACTCAGACGCATTAATGGCGGAGCTGTTAAAACCAGTGAAACACGCAAACGAAGTCACAACGGCTAGAAGCCCTCCGTCTAACGGCTATTTAACGATATCAACTATAAAAGGCGCGAAGAGGCATTAATGAAGAGAATTGAATACCGGAGCTACCATCTGCTATTATTTAGTTACGCATTCAATACTCTGTTTTTCACTTTACTACTGAGCATCAGTGTTTATCATTGAATTCACTCTGTAAGAGAGCCATTCACTACTTTATTAAAAACTTGAGAGACACTCAAGAGTGTGGACTCTTGAGAGGGGTTGTATCCTTACGGGAGTAAGGGGGAGTGATTGAGCGATTCAATTACTGTACCGAGGCACCAAGAGCCCTGTCGATCTTGGAAGATAGTGAAATACTCAGAGGTGTTCTGGGGACTGGAAGTAGGTCACGTGGTTAGACCGAACCAGTATAAATCTTGTGTCTCCTCTCTGCGGTTAAATTTCTCCTTACTCTGACTCTCTGTTTATTCAATACTTGCACGCTTTAATTTTAAATTTTTGTAACTCACCCAATTCACCCCCCTCTTGGGTGAGATTGTTCACCATGGCGTTATGAAGTATTAGCGTTTTAGGCTAGGCACAACCACAGTGGATAGGGGAGATCAAATGGGTCAAGAGGTTCTGCTAACAAACGGGCCTACTGATGTTGTGGCTGACAAACACATAATTTCATTGGATTTTTATTTGAAACAAAATTAATTAGGTTTTATGAAATACAGATGGGAGAAATAGTTTTCCTTGAAGTCCAAGAACCTTTTTTCTAGCAAACCAAAAAAAAGAGCCAAAAGAACCTTTTCTTTCTCTATAATTGTCTAACTTTAATTGAAAATAGTTTTCCAAAATCTCATTTATTTTAACTCAATGTAATTACAAACACAGTTTTCATGATTGATTCATTTTCGCTTTAATCCTCCTGCAATGACATTTTACATTAAGCTCCGCTTATCAGTTGTTAAGCAAAAGCTGTTATTTGTTTAATAGTTTTAGTTTTCATGTATTTTAAAACTTGATAATATTTTGTGTTCTATTACTAAGAAGCTTTAATAATTCAATGAATAGGAGGAAATTGAATACAATGCATAATGATATTTACCATGGCTTCGTTTGGTACGGTATTGCCATATTAGGAATGCTAAAACTAAATTAATTTTTATATTTGTTTTAATTATCTTAGAAATGAAAAGACTATAATGCCCGCTCAAGAAAAATTTTCTCTACCCCTTCCATTCGATCTCCCATAAAAAAAAAATTTACTACCTCCGGTCCTAATTATAAGAGCCAGTTGACTGATTTGAGGAGATTAAGAAAGTAAGTTGAGTTAATTATTTGTCCTAAATAGATGTTGTCTTTCCTAAAATATCCTTGCTAATCAAGTGTATTAACTAGAACTATAATTATTAGAAGGACTATCTTGAAAAAAAATTGAGTAAATATGAGAGACAAAATGGATTGGGGTCTTATATTTAGAATCAAAATAAAAGTCAAACAGGGTCTTATATTAAGGACTGGAGGTAGTATTTCCCTTCCCTTCAATAATCTTCTCCACCGAAATTCACTCCAAAATCCAAAATTGATTGAATTCAAAAAAAAGAATACAAAGGACAAAATCACAATGCAAACCAAAAATTAAATTTTCATAGAGGAGTCAAAATGTGGAATGAACTCATGATAAAATCATGATGAGGGATAAATGATGAAGGTGGAATTGGTGGGTTTATAAATCTGGTTTGGTTGACGAGCTTCAGAAAGGAGAGGGAGGGCAATGACGTCTGACAGAGATGGAGAGGGAGGAGGGACAATGGTGCTAGTTGATGGAGATGAAGGGGGTGTTTGGATAAACCCAAATCATGGTTTCAGAAGTGCTTTTACGGATTACGAAGTAAATATGTGGAGGAGATTATCTCGTTTTGCGAAAAAGTGCTTCTGAAACCATGGTTTTGGGTTTCCCAAACACCCCCGAAGAGGGCAAAGCCAAAGGCAAAGAGGAGCGACCGTGGTGGTGGTTGACTAAGGTGAAAAGGGTGGCAATAAAGGCAAAGGGAGGTTGATGGAGATGTGTTGGTAGCAGCATTGGAGATTAGATGGCTCGAGTTTGTCACGAGCACACTGTCCTTAAAATATACTATCTCCGGTTTTATTATAAGAGCTAGTTGACTAATTTGAAGAGATTAAGAAAATAAGTTAAGTTAGTTATTTGTAATAAATATGTGTTATTTTTCCTAAAATATCCTTGCTAATCAAGTGTGTTGGCTAGGACTACTATTATGAGAAGGACTACCTTAAAAAAAATACAAATATTAGAGACAAAGTGGATTAGGATCTTATATTTAAGATCAAAATAAAAGTCAAACGAGATTTTATATTAAAGACCGAAGGTAGTATTTCACAACCCCTTTGTAATTTAAGAAAAACAACACTTCATAGGATTAAACGGACCTTTGTTGTATGTTGACGAGGTGACAGGATAACAAAAGCACAAAGAACTTGGAAATATTCAAAGAAGAGAGAAGGACCGAGATTATATGTGTGTTTGATCAATACCGCAAGCATTTTTTGTATAGGCAGCAGAAGGACATGACAGACATTGAACAGACAGAGTCTATAGATGGGCAAGATACATGCCGAAAAAGCATTTGGTCCCAACGGTTGATAAATTCCAATTTTCGAATTTTAAATTTTAAACACAATAAAACAAAGTTTTTTCGATAAGTTTTATTAATATAAAAAAATTAATGTTGTAAAAATATTTCGTAAAAAGTATCCAATCCATGTTTGGGGAATAGCTAATTTTTAACTATTGACTCATTTACTCTCCCGTGTTTACTCGACTTCTTATGCACATTTGGTCCTCTTCTCACTTGGGACTTTATTTTGACATGCACTGCAGTTTACAAGAAGATGAAGAGGCCGATGGTGAAGGCAGAGGGAGTAGGTGATGAAGTTCACGAAAAATGAGAAGCGAGCATGGACGTAAGGAACATGAATAGGCCAGGGGTATGAGTGTCTTTTGCCATGACGTAGTCCCCGCTCATAAGATTCAGTTATGTAATCCTAATGAAACCATTTGAAGGAATAATGTTATCTCCTTTCATTACTCAAGTCTAACCAAACACGTGGAATAAAAATGCATTAGGATTATAGGTAATTCCTGATGCGTGGAATCAAACCGAATGGCTGAGTTTTTTTTCCCCCTTTTTTATGTGAGGATAATTATATCATTTCACAAAAAAAAATTAATTCTAAAATAATTGCTAAGAATTTTATAGAATTTAAGACATTTTGAGGAACTATTTTACGATTCACAAATTTTAAATCTTTCTCCCAAAAACAATGTGATACCCCGCAACTATTTTATATTTTTTGGTTGCAAGATCCATATCTAATTAATAAACTTGTTAAGAAAATTATTTCATAAGATTCTATTTTTCTTTAATGAATTTGAATATTATAATTACTATTACTTTACTATTACTAGTAAAAAATGCATTAGGATTATAGCAACGTTTTAAAGCCGGATCGGAAGTCAAATCGAAAAGACTAGTGAGTCATGATTCAAATAGTCAGATGGTCAAACGAGTGACATAATAATTAAATAAAATAATGTTATATACATGTAATTAATATGTATAAATAAATTTATAATAAGTATAATAATTATTAATATAATGATATCTCAATAAAAAATTTAAAATAAAAATCAAGATATGCTAAAAACTTTTTTGACCTCTTTTTCTTCATTTTGTTACTATAGTAAGTTAATAACGTCTATTTTTATTTGCAAAAAGTATAAATATTTGAATAAATTAATTTATAAATTCACAGTGTGATATGTTAATCCATTGAAAAATAAAAAAGGGTAATACGAAAAAAGAGGTTTTATTTTTTTCTGCTTTATTCTTTATTTCTTTTCAATTTTTGACATGCTTTAGTGCTACTTTCCATGTACGTTTCTGGGGTTTGTATTTATTTCTTAGTATTTCAAGACACCTCTTTCTTTTAACTATTGGATTAAAACTATCGAGTAACATCTTGCAGCTATTGACATACTTTCAGTTTAAAAAATTTTAAACTCCAACCATTCACTTCAATTTCGGCGACCTTGAGATCCACATTTGACTGTTCTTTATGTCTTGCACTTCTAGTGCAGATTTTTTTTCATTTTGATGGTATCTACTATTTTCAAAAATAGATCTGGGTTTGTGACCAAGGCTGAGTAGATTTGAGTGAGTTATTTGTCATAATCTAAACTCAATTTTCTCATATAGCCTTCTAGATATTTTTATCTTTCCTTAACTCTCTTCATCTTCTTCTTCACCTTCGTCCATATGACGATGTTGTAGCATTCTTGACAAATTTGGGTTGGGCGATTTTTTCAAATTTTGGTTTAACTCCGGCTTCCGGCTAAATGGCTGGCTAGGAGCGGTCCAAAACGGTATAACTGATTAAATGGTCAAACCACAAAAAACGAGTCAGAGAACTCTCCGATCATCAGCCGAACCAATCCAACCATTCGGTCCGGTTTTTAATCCATTGGATTATAGGTAACTCTTGATGCGTGGAATAACTTGACTGGTTGAGTTTTTTTTTTCTTTGGTTTTTTTTAATGTGAGGATAATTATATCATTTGACGAAAAAAATAATTCTAAAATAATTGCTAAGAATTTTACAGAAGTTAAGACATTTTGAGAACTATTTCATGATTCACAAATTTTAAATCTTTCTCCCAAAAACAATGTGATACCCCGCAACTATTTTATAATTTTTTGGTTGCAAGATCCATATCTAATTAATAAAATTGTTAAGAATATTATCCTCCGGTCCTAATTAAGATCCAATTCTTATTTTTAAGGAAGTTTAAACTGGTTATTTTATATAATGTTGTCATTCCTAAAATATCCTTGCTAATTAAGTATGGCTAAAACTATCATTATTAGAAGGATTATCTTATGCATAATATAAGAGACAAAATGGATATCTTATAATTAGGACCAAATAAAAAGTCAAATGGGGTCTTATAATAAGGACCGGATTATTTCATAAGATTCTATTTTTCTTTAATGGAATTTGTATTATAATTACTATTACTATTATAACTTACTATTGTATAAAATCTTTGGGAACAGTTTAAGACTCGAATTATGTTTTTCCTTTTAGGACAGAAACATTTATAGCGAAAGCTGATCATAAAATAAAAGAAACACTTGCTCAAACACAATGTTGGGATAAAATTAGTCATAGCTTAGCCCTGCTTGATGTCTCTTGGCATAAACGCCGACGTTGAGTTGGTCTTGACTGTTTAAAAACGAGCACGGGTCATGATAAAGAAGGCGCAGCGGAATGCAATGCAAATTTCCCATTCTCTCATTTTCTGACCCTTCCTCATCGTTTCAAACGCGCGCGTATTTCTAGTCCCTCCTTATTTTTCGCTTGGAAAGGATTCTGACCAGAGGAATTCGGGTTTCTTCTTTTCCATTTTCAATTCAAAGACTCTTCTCTCCAAGTCGTATTTTTTCTTCGGATTCTGTGAAGATATTATACATAATCTTGGGTACCAATCTTGGATCTCTCCCTTTCTTCCCCCTTTTTTGCTTCATTTTCTGGGATTTGATTTCTGATTCAGATTTGTATCTTGATCTGTTTTCTTTTGAATTAGATCCCAGTAACCGAAAATGGATAATGGGGATCTTGATGGCAGTGGAGAAGATGAGTTTCATGGGCAGAGGGGTCGCAAGTACCGGCCCGTGTTGGCCAACGATCGTGCCGTGCTTGAGATGTCTTCCATGGATCCTGGATCGTCGTCTTCTTCGTATCCCAATCAACCTGCTTCAGTCAAGTAAGTTTATTTTCTTGCTGCTGTGACTTTTCCTTGAGCACCTTGGCATGTTATTGTTAGGGGGGGAACAGGGGCATTATGGTTGTAGAGACATTGCGTGTTGAAACGCGAGAAAGGGCATGAGACCCCCATCGTATAATCAGAGCTTAGCTTTTATGATGCATAACAGGGCGTGGGTTTACATGTTTGTTTTTTCCAGCACCGTTTTGTCAATCACTTTATAATGTGAAATTGCAATCCTCAGAGTTTGTCTACTCAGGTTGTTAATGTGGCACAAATAATACGAATGCGATTGGGTTGTCAGTAATTAAAAATGCCACTTCCTTACGTTGAATTTGTCTGGGCTTAGAATTCCAAGTTTGACTGGTCTTGTGTTGTTCTAGAACAATTAATATAAATGCGGGTGCAAATGTGGGTTCTGATGCGAAAGAAGGGAACTCTCCTCGTCATGCACAGGCTAATGGAATGCAAGGGGAATCCAAATTGGAATTGTTTGGTTTTGATTCTCTTGTCAACATTCTTGGGCTCAAAAGGTATGGAAGCTCTTTATTATTGTATACAACTCATATTCTTCTCGAACAAGTTGTTTCTTTTCCCTTTTCAAGCTGCTGTTATTAGTGCTCTCTGCTCAAATACTGCACTCACGTCTGTTCTGTTAATCTTACAATTAGTACTGTCTTTTCTGTTTCTAAATGGAAAGGGAATTGAGTTTGTGAACTTTTATTTGGTTCTTGAAAGTTAAGTTATTAACCCTTTTAATTGACGGTTAAGTGATTGACCCTTTTAATTGACTAGTCTTCTCTTGATCCAGTATGACTGGAGAGCAGCTTCAACAGCCATCTAGTCCTAGAGATGGTGAGAATATTTCCATCACAGTTGGGCAGCCAAGGGTATGCTAATTTCTGAAGAAACTTCTTATTTTCAATTTATCTTGTTTTTTTCATTTGATATTGATATCATAATTCAAATATGGTCCATGCTAGTGTGTTATAATTTGCATCGTACTTCTTTTTATGTGATGAATTTACAGAACAAGAATGTTAGAAGCAGGAATGTTTATGTGCGATTATTTTGTGTTTTTAATGATTTAGTTTCTCGGATGATTGTTGTGACTTGTGACAAATATATGCTTTTTGAAATCTTCTACAATCTCATTCATGAACAATGGTCCCTTCAGTATGCTTTTTGTCTATTTAATCAATTAATAAGTTTATTTGTAGGAAGATCAGGGTCTTCTTCCTAGGAGAAGAAAGTGGTGATATGCATTTAGAGACTATAATTCCCCCCCCCCCCTGCTGTGAACATGATTAAGATTGTGCGGAAGAATAATTTTGGGTTTATTTATTTATGTGTAATTCATCATACTCCTTTCTTCAAGATTTAATACTGTTTTGGATTTGTCACTTCAAATGAAAAATTGGTATGGTTATGAGTAAAATTTCATATCATTTGTTGATATGCTTCTTTTCCTTTTTTTCCCCTGACCACTCATAACCATCATGCAGCCTGCAGGTCCCCAGCTTGGAACATTGATGGGTGTATTCATTCCGTGCTTGCAAAGCATATTGGGAATTATCTATTACATTCGGTTCTCTTGGTAACTTGTATATTGCTTTAATTCTTATCCTTTCAGTGTTAATTCCTCGTTACTGTTCTATTTAAAAAAAAAAAAATCCCTCTTGTTACTGTTCTATTAAAAACATAAGTTTTCTCATAGAATAATGTCGTTGCGATATGAAAAGATCCTTTTTTTCTTAGAATATAGAGATCAGTTATTTTGTTGTATTTCATAATTTCTTGGAGGATTATTTTTCAAGTTTCCTGTAAGGATGAAACAATCTAAATGCAACCCTTGTTCACTTGATGAATAAATTTTGGGCGTATTTTTGTTAGTGCAGAGCTGATGTTTGTTTCCTTTTTCTTTAGATTCAAAATAATGTCATGATTTTAGCAGTTTGTATATTTAACCTGAACTTAGATAATCTATATACATATGTTATGATGCTGATCTTATAATTTTGCATAGATTATCCTTAGTTATTACTAACGTGAATGGCCAGGAGTATATATTGATTATTATGGGTACCATAAGGGGAAGTTTGATATGTTATTGGGATGGATTGGATGTTATCAAAGCTATCGTGTAGTGACTAGTGATTAAAGCAGGGTTCTTCAAGTTGCATTTCTTATGCAGTGAGTCAGAGTGGCTGCCTAATTAGGCAGTCTGTTTGAAAACAGAACTTCTAAATCAAGTCATTTAACAATACACAAAATATAAAACAACGCTATATTGCAATTTAAGTCAAGACAAAGGATTGGGATGTTAAAAGTAATACAGAAGACAAATCAACAGCATAAAACCATAGATTCACAGTGCACAAGCAGAAGAGTGTGAATAATGGCATGAAAGAGAGGCAAAAGTACTAGCAAGTTATATAAGGGAGAAAATTTGTAAAGAACCTAAACTAGTCCTCCTCATCTATATTCACCTGTCCATCATCATTGATGCTCTCATCTTCATCTAGCTTTCTAGAATATTTCTGACAACACAGCTGTCTTTTCCTGTAAAACAGGGAACCTTTCAATTAGAAGGCTATTTTACTAATAAGAAACCCTTCATGTGGCCCTTTCTCTTTAGATATGCATTTTATCTTTCAAGATTTTTTTTTTGCTGCATTAAAGCTAGCTCTTTGTGCTGTTTGGAAAGCACTGAATTTGTCCATATCTTGGAGAATTCTTTTGGCAGCATTATAGTTTGGTCCTTGGAATTACTCTCTGTTAGATGATGTGTTGTGGAATTGGCAAGGGCATCGTTCAGGAAATTTTCGCCTAACTTTAACCAGCTACTAAAGGGGGAAAAGCAAGACATTTATGGTCTGAGATAATTTTTTTTTTTCCTGCTGGGAATTCTTTCCTTTTTGCCAGAGTCAACATGTGCATAATCTGACGATGCCTAAACTGAACCCAAGTAAAATGTAGATGTGGAGAAGCCCATGACACAACTCAGCAGCTAGCTTGAAAGTTGAATAAATATTACTTTCCGAAGTAATTTCCATGAAAATATTTTGTTTTTCCCCTTGTGCCTGAAACTCCTATGTAGAGAATTGTATTATAAGTGGATTACAACTTTACACAAATAGGTCACCCATGATATATCTATTTATGTATCAAGGGAGAAAGGCTTATGCTAAATTTATGATTGTCTTGCTATATTTAAGCATTGTGACACAAAGTTAGAAAGATATCTCTTGAGCAGTTCACTCCTTACCAAGGTGTAATTACAGAATACCATATTAGAAATCTATCATCTCATTTCTCAACTTCTCCTGGGTTAGATTTTTCTCTTGGCTTCCTTCTGGGTTTAAGTGAGTGGGACTATGAGGTCATTTCTCTATCTGTTTTGCAAACAGATCCCATTCAAATTTTGTAATCCAATCCAAGTTATGAGAACAATAATTTTACATTTATAACATTGCTCTGATGGTGATTTAATTTTTTCTTTTTAACCAGGCTTTGAATAAATCTGTTGTAAAAAAGGCCCGCAAGCTTGAGCTTGTAGTAGATTTAGTATTTATGATTTATTTATTTGACACTGCATATTATCTAGACACTGTAGTTTTTAGCTTTTATGATTTTGGAGTTAATAAAATTGAATGACGTTGTTACCATCATTCTAACCATAATTTAGATGTTTTCTTTTCCATGAACATCCAAATTGTAGGATTGTTGGTATGGCTGGCATAGCAGAGTCGTTGTTGCTTGTTACTTTATGTGGCTCCTGTACTTTTCTAACCTCAATATCACTGAGTGCTATTGCAACCAATGGTGCCATGAAGGTATATGCTATTACCGAATTAAGCTTATGTTTCTTCGATTTGACCACTACCTTCCCACTTCTAATCTGATTCAATTTTTTGAACACAAATAATTATACTTCAGAGAACATGCTATTTTTTTAAATTATCATAGAGGATTAGTATAAATTCAATATCCCTTTTGGTTCAAATCATCATAGAGGATATTGTTTTAAAAGTAAAATTTGTGATTAGTGTGGAAAAAACAGTTGCTGTCATGTCTTGCCCTCTCTATAAACTTACTCTGGTAGCTGAGTTCATCTTGACTGGGAAATAATACGCTCTTTCTTTATATAAGTATTTAAACATATTTGAAGTTAAAAGGTTCTTTTTGCAGTTTTTATTAACATGTCAAGAACATTTTCTGACAACTAAAATGAATATGTTGAGAAAAATTATAAATTTCTATGCATAAAAGTTCTGTAATAAAATAGCAATTTCTGTTTTGAGATAGCTGCTAGAATTTGGGACTGCTTACACTGTTCATTGATGGAAATAATTTTTTGGCTCTCGTTTTTGCACTTTTGTAGGGTGGTGGACCATACTATCTCATTGGTCGTGCTCTTGGTCCAGAAGTTGGAGTTAGCATTGGTCTTTGTTTCTTTCTGGGGAACGCAGTTGCTGGAGCCCTGTAAGTGTGAACTATGAGATTTTTTTCCTATTGCTATATGACCTGCCTGCTAAGTCTCTTAAGATTCAAGAGGAAGACTGAATGAAGACTTGCCTAATTGTGTTTTTTTTTTTATTTATTTATTATGGTTCTAGTTATGTGTTGGGAGCTGTAGAAACTTTTTTGAAAGCAGTGCCTAAAGCTGGGATTTTTGGAGGTAATGGCAGAATTTACTTTAATTTGGAATGATGGGGTTCTATTTCATTTTATCTAGGGCAAATTATACTCTTAGGTCCAATAATTTTATTCAATTTTCAACTTGGTCCTTGTAATGTAAAATTTTGTAATTGAACTGTTAAAGTTTACAATTTTAATGTATTCCCTCTTGTTAACTTATTACGAGTGTTTATTAAATTTTGTTGACATAGTAATATATTATCTTGATGCTTATGTATGATTTAATAACAATATTAAGGGTAATGAAGTAGAGTTAACTCACATATGGCAAACAATTAGCAAAAGTATAATAACAAGGACTAAATGTTAAATCATTTAAACTATAAGGACCAACTTAAAAATTGAGTGAAATTATAGGGGCCAAAAGTATTATTTCCGTTTTATTTCATACTTTTAATTCAAGTGTGTTTTTCTAGGTACGGCATTCATGAGGTACTATTATTTATGTGATACTTTTCTTTATACGAAATTTGTTACATACTTCAGGAAGAGTATTAGCATCCATCTGTTGAAGGGAGAAATCTTCCTTTTGGATAGTTAATTTGAGCATAGTTCCCCTTATTTCAAGTCTGTTGAGTTTGTTGTATTTCTGTGACTGTTGTGGTATAAATAATGATTTTAAATAGATTGTGATACTTATAAAATGAATAGTGGAGAAAGAAAAGCGTGCAAGGCAAATGAGCTGTCTATATTAAATTATATCAAGCAAGACATCCATAAACACCATCAAATTTTCATGAGGTTTACACTACTCTGGGGAGTTACAAATATTGTTTCTTCACATATATTCCACATTCTTTAATGCTTTAAACTCACAAATTTCTTTGTGTGACATTTGCAGAGACTATCACGCAAGTTAATGGTACTGCCATTGCAGAACCGATACACGTTATAAGTTCCCATGATATGCAAATTTATGGAATTGTTGTGACTATTATATTATGCTTTATTGTATTTGGAGGTGTAAAGATCATTAATCGGGTTGCTCCTGCTTTTCTTATACCTGTTTTGTTCTCGCTGGCCTGCATATTCATGGGGATTTTTCTTGGCAAGAAAGGATAAGCCTGCAGGTGCGTTCCTCACTGGGTTGGACTGACTTTTGTTTCTTGTGAACTTCCTCTTTGATACCGAACTATTTTTTAATGAGTGCGTTCTTCAGTTTTTGATGATTTATGGTACGCATGATTTGACATCATTTAATACTTTGCCTGGAGAACATGTAGAGTAATTCTATTATTTGCATTCTGATGTACCTGGTGTCATTGCACCTAAAGGAATGAGTAGCCCAAATACAGAAAAATAGTTAGATGTAGGTGGGGCAAATATAGAATATTCTATTTAACTGTGTGAAATGGCTTGTGAGTATGTGGGCGGGAGTGTGTTGTGGATAGTATTTCAGCTGGAGAATGGAATGTAGAGGGGTTGGATGATCAATTGGCTTGGCAGAGAGTCTCTAGTTTCTTGAATACTAGCGGAGTTTCTTTGTTTTTCGTCCTGTTATTTTCTTGTTTCTTGTATATTCAGCATTGCTGCCTCCTGCTATTGGCCCATTGTCCATCTTCCTTAATGGACAACGATAGCATTTTTTTCCCCCAATTAATAATGCCAACTTTGGTTCATGCCCCCTAATCTTTATGGGCATGGAAAGTGGCGGTGCACAACCCTCTCCAAAAAGTTAGTTATTAAAGTTTGAGAACCGATCCACTTAAGTACCCCCTCCATTGCTTTAATATACATGCCAAATTTTATAACCAGAGTCCATTTATTTTTTCTAGCATGTCAAACGTAGTTTAAGCTTATCCCATTCTTTTTCATGTGAGACATTCCTTAAAGAGTCCTTCTAGGATACCATATGGGCCCTTATTGTGGGACCTAGACATCCCATGCTACCTTGATCTCCAACACGTTCTCAAAATGCTAGACTCGACTCTATTTTTAAGGACAATATACATCACTTCATATTTTATGACATCATAAATTGTTGATTAGTTGATGCTATTGCATCCCCCTGATCTCATTAGAAGTGTAAAGAGTTATAACTTCTGCAGTGCATTTGTTGTGCTAAGGGCTCAGTTTGTTGCATAGGCTACATGAAACTGTGATAGGATTCCAAGTCAGCATGGCTACCCAGTAATCTACCAGAGGGGAAAAAAAAGAGGAAGACCGAAGTTTGAATTAATTTGAATGTCTTATTTTATTAGTCCTTGATTCTTTATTTTATTGTCAGCTAGCTAAGAAGTGAGCGGATATGACTGTAGGGGTTTACCAGATCTTGTTTCTGGTACTTTAGGTGTCCCAGATTTTATTTCCTTTGTAATTCTCTTCTATGAATATCCTAGTCAATTTCTATGCTTGGAGAGGTTGGGAAATAAACACATAATTTTGATTCAATAGGATATTCTCTTTTTGGTGGCCATTCAGAGCAGTAGAGTGAGCATAGGAATTTATCCTTGGCTATTAGGGATTTGTAAGTGAGATCTTTACCTCAGCCCTTAGTAGATTATCTATCAGCTTTATCTTTTCAGTCTTTTATTTTCCAGTATTCAGTGCTTAACAATTGTAGTGACAATTTTGAAAACCGTGATGTAGCAAATAATGACTACTATGCATAAAAGAATTATACTTGGATAGAATTTTATGAAAAACCCTAATGACATGGTAGTCATTCACTAAGCACATCATCAATTACTTGTAATATCTCCTGTACTGAAAGGCTGAGGAATCCTAAATGATTTGATGCTTACAAGTTTTGGCCATGCCATCATTGATGTAATTTTGTTTGTGCTGCCATTACCTCTCAAACAGAGACGATATGGCTCAATAATTGATTTTCTTTGGCCAAACGTGCTCCTGAAGTTCTTGCCATAAATGGGAATGCCTCAGTCTTCTCTGTGTGTGTGATGAACTATAGCACTAGCCATTAGCAATTAAGAAATAAGAAAGCACTCTAAAGGATAAAATTTTTGAATGGAAGTGAATTGCGACAATAGAAAGGATAAGAAGTCAGGACACCGATGATTATTAATTGTTTGATCAAAGATATTTTGTCGAGGGAAGAAAGTCTTGGCATGCAGCCATTGTAATTTTGCTTATGCTACCATTATTCCTCAAACAGAGATGATATGAACTCATTTTGGAATCTGAAGTGGTGCAACCAAGTTGCTCTGCCATGCCTGATTATTGAATCAAGTTCCCAAACTTTTAAGTGAATGTAGTGAGAGTATTTTCATAGGAGTCAGGCTCTTTT
>NW_021633037.1:0-32931 GCF_004799145.2 Neltuma alba | reverse complement strand
TTAATCACTAACCCTTAGTCCTTTAATCCAATATTTAATTAAGGTCCTCAAGTCACATAGTCATAATCCTTTAAGATTAAATCACTAATCCCTTTTTGGATTAACCATTAATCATTCTCTAATCAATATGATTAACCATTATTCATTCCTTAATTAACATGATTATCATTTCTAATCAATATGATTAATCATTAATCATTCTCTAATCAATATGATTAACCATTATTCATTCCTTAATTAACATGATTAATCATTTTCTAATCAATATGATTAATCATTAATCATTCTCTAATCAATATGATTAAGCTTTAATCATACTTAATCAACATGATTAACCATAATTAATCATCCTTCAATTATCATAATAATCACTAATTAATTAGGGTAGCTAACCTTAATCACTTACTAATCCTTAATCAAATAACATAATTAATCTTAGCTATCACTAACCATAATTAATCAAGGTAATTAATCCTAATCTTCCTCAAATAAATAATCAACTAAAAATAATTAACACTTAGGGAGATAAACATACCTTAATTAGCGCTTAATCGGCGATTAGAGGTGATTAAGCTTGCGTCTCTCTTTCTCTCTCTTCTTTCTTTCCTTCTCTCTCCTAGAACTCAAGAACACAAAATTCTCTCCCAACAACACCTCTTGGCCGAATTCTTCATGAAAGGGGGGTATTTATAGGCCTTGATATTTCAAAATGCCGAAAATGCCCTTCGGGAAAAAGATGCGATCTCGGCCGTCCATTTTTTTCTACTTTACACATGGACAAATCTTAGGGCACTCACCATAAGAAAGTGACACATGTAGGGACACCTAATCACCATGTGATTTTCATGGGAAAATAAATATTATTTTATTGTTTTGTCTCTTATTTCCCTTTATTGCCCTTGAACAATTTGGAAAATTCCAACTTTGTCCCTCCTTCTAATTTTGGCCGAATTATTGCTCTTAATATTGGGAAAAATATGACTCATCCAATAATCAGTGCAATCCACTGATTATTTGTGTATTTCCGGGCCCGTTTTCCAACAATCCTGTCCAATTTACTGTCACAAAATTCCGATTTCAAACCTCATTAAATTCCCCTCATTCCAAGGGTAATCCATGATTTTTCTCAAGTTCTATCTCCCTCTATAATTTTCTAAATTTATTCTGTCAAAAATCACTATTCTACCGATAATAATTCGGTAATAAATATTCTTTAAGCTAATCTTTGTACATCCAAAGGTGGGAAGGGAAATAATTTTATAAATTAGGATAATATGTCACATAATTTATCCATATTTTCCTTGAATTTTGAGGCCTCTATATATTTTAAATAATGGAAATTGGCTAATTTTCCTTAATTAACCAAAAATTCCAATAATTACAAATAATTCCCTGGTAAATTATTTTAATCTCATATTCATCTCAAGCCTCAAACATTATTCTGTACCCTCCTTTCTATTTTTCATGATTTTCTGGGATTTCAGGAAATTTGGACATTATTTCCAATACTGCCCTTTCTTAACTGATCTTTTCAGAAATGACCGTTATGTCCCTATCCTGATTTTTCCTCATAGCCTGGATCCTCTACCAGTCTACTATACTACTTGGCCTTAATCAGTCACAAATCATTCATCAGTTAGAGTAAAATTATCAGGGTGTGACAATCAAGGCATCAATACGGCGGCGGTAGCGACGATCTCGGTCATATAATGCATCACGGTCCTTTTGCCGCTTAATCTCCCAGAGGAGTGTAATGCGTAACTGGTGAACATCCTCGAACAGCTTGCAATGTCATGCCGGAAGAGGGGTGCAGGTTCGAAATAGCTGTCATTATCAAATTCAGGTACCCCACACGCGCGGAAAATGTCAGAGATAAGGTGGGGAAAAATGATGCTATTGGTGAGTTTTTTGGTGTTGACGGAATCGTAGAGGGCTGATTGGATAGTTTTAGCTACATTGAAAGTTTTTCCGGTCATGAGGAGAAATGTAACATCCCAAATTTTGGCTCATAGATACAAGTAATAGCACAAGGAAATCATGATTACTAAGTCCAATGCAATGAAAGTCCCGGAGATCCCTCAGAAGAAAAAAGAGATTTTCCAAGGGCAAATGTGTAAAACAATAGTGTTCGGGGACTAAAGAATGACGAACTAGAAACAACTAAGGGCCAAAGGTTATGCGAAAAACTTGCAAGAGATGGTTCCGAAGGTTAGGCCTAAGGAAGGACTAAATTGCAACGAAAAGATTCCTAGGCCAAGTAGGGACCTAATTGTGAATAATAAAAATTCTGGTCGATCAATGTTCGAAGTTATCGAAAATGGCCCAAATGTTTCAGAAAAATTCCAGAAAAATGGGAATAGGATCCCAGAGTCAATATAAGGCTAGAAATGACGGAAATGCCCTAAAGTCATTTCAGGTTTTTGAGCAATTTGAGATAGTAACTCAAATTGAATTATTTAAGGTACGAGACGGCCTCAAATAATCAGGAAAAACTAGGAAACAGTAGTTGAGGAATTTACACAGATTATAAAATTACTTCCAGCCCCAAAAACTGACAATGCTAGCTTTAATTGAATTTAAAGCCTATTTATACCCTATCCGGGGAAAGTCAAATTTCCTGTCTATGGTTTGACTTTGGACCCGAGAAAAATTAGAGGAATACCCTGTGATGAAAGGGAAAGAATGAAACTCAGAGACAGATCAACAGAGTTACGAGCCGATAAGAAAGAATTCGGCAAAATCGACTCTGATTAAATATTAATTATTAATATTTTGGGGAAATGAGAAAGAAGTATGATTCACTATGAATGTTATTAGAAGAGTATGGGAATGTATTTTGAAGATGAAAAATGTGCTAAACCATGTCCCAGAGGTATCGGGTAAGTCAGGACCCGAGAAAGTACCTATTATGATGTAAATTGGTAAGATAGGTGGAGGAATATTTTTGGATGAATTTATGCACGAATTTTGTATGATTTTCCTCCCTATCATATTGCCATAGGGGCATGAGGATATGTGTGGAAATGTGTAAAAAGATTAAGGACATATTAGGATTAAAGAAAGGATTTTAAGTAAGGTGATTAAGAAGTTTAATCAAGGTAATTAAGAAAGTTAACCATGGTTAAGTTAATTAACCATGATGACATAAGCCTAAGATATTTAGCAAGATTCCTTGATGATGAAGCCAAGATCAAGGGCTAGGATTAATTTGAAAATCAAGGGCCAAGATCTAATCTTGCAAAATAAGATCAATGGCTAGGATTTGTCAAGACTTTTTATAAAAATCTTCTCTCCCTCCCTTATGATATTTTTAGCCACCATGAGAGAGAGGAAATGGAAAACGAAATAGAGAAAGGAAGAAGGAGAAGAGGAAGAACTCATGATCCTAAGGCCATCCAAGCTTCAAATCAAGGTATGTTCATGGATTTTGATCTAGTTTCTACCTCCCTTGGTATTTTTGAGCTTAGATGTTGGTTTGGTTGGGTTTTTCATGGTTGAAACCTAGGGGGAGGTGCTGCACGAAATTGTTCAGAATGGGAGAAGATGAAATTAAAGTCATAAACATGTTTAAAGGCTTGAAAACAACAAGAATCAATTGGTTTTGATATTGATTCTTCAAGAAATCCAACTTCCCCTTTCATTTGTGTATGATTCTTCCATGGCTGGTTCTTTATGTTGGGTCTGGAATTTGATGATTTTGATGCTCCCAATGAGTTTAAATGATGATTTTGTGTAGGGATATATATAGAAAACATGTTTGGAAGCATTAGAATTGAAAATGGAAATTTTGGACCTAAGGCACCTATGTTTCGGCCAAACCAGAACAAGGGGGAAGGAGTTGGATTTTGATTGTTTTGAACTTGGAAATGGATTCTACATGCAAAATTATATGGGAATAGCATGTGGAATTAATTTTAGAATGATTGGAAATAAATCTCAAAAGTTAGAAACAAAGTGTGATCAAGTAAGAGCCAAGTGTGGAATAGGTTGATAATTTGGTCCTAATTGATGTTTCACGTAATGTGTTGATGTGGTTAGGACCTTGGAACATCCAAGGGGATGTCTTGTTTATGTCAAATGAAGGCTCAAACACTTGGAAGGTTAGGGGAAGCAAACGGAAAGCAAGAGGGAAGCTATGTTACAAGGTAGTGAACTTACCTATACTGTGTGCTTGATATGTATGCTTGCATGATTTGATTGGTAGAAATTACAATCACATGCTTTCTCTCTTCCTTTGTTCCTAGGGAAAATATTGCACCTCATCTCCTTTATGTTGGCCGAAATCTTCAAGCTAATGGGAGGGGGAGGACTATTTATAATAGTCTCCATTTTATTTTGCCCTTGAAATTGGTAGAAATTACAATGCCATGTGTCATCTTTTCCAAGCCTCCATGTAAATTCAAAGACTTTATTTTACCCTTAAAATTGGCAGAAATTGCCATTGCCATGCATCACCATTTTCAAGCTTCCATGTGGTCTTGAAATTCAAAACAATTTCTTTCCAATTTTGCCCTGTAACAAATGCTGAAATTCCATGACAATTCCTTTCGAATTTGCCCTTTGATAAATTCTAAAATTCCAGTACTATCCTCTCATAAGAAACAGAGCCAAAAAGAAGGGAAAAATTGAAAAATTTGTCCAAAAATAAACCCTAGATTACTCCTCAATTAATTTTGCAATATTGCACTGTATTAGATAATTTTTTTGGTCCTAATATACCCCTATGACACTCATATCTGTTCTGTTGCCCTTATCCTATAATAGAATTAAAGTATTACTTTTTGATCAAGGAAGTTAAATTCAATCTGAACTTCTCTGGTTCCTCATTAATACGCCATCTGAAGCCATCATAAAGCTATTTATTATGAAAGATAAAGTAATTCTTTTTTATGTTTCTTTCCTCTAAAAATTGCTCTATCTACACCATAAATTCTCTTTAATTATAGAAATTTTTATAATTTATCTCAGGCAAAAATTCTTCCTGTAGATGTTTCTTTTTGAATTTCCCGGATAATGCCCCTAGTTATTATAATTAGGCTTTAAATATTTCTAATGCCAACCTTCTAATCTTTTGGGAATCAAAAAAATTTTATAAACTCATATAATACATCAAGTAATTAATTCTCATTTTTTTCTAATTATTTGAGTCCTCTTTATATTTTAAAGAATTAGGTTTGTCCAAATAACTTACAATTAGCCATATTTCTAAAAATTTCTCAAAATTTATTTTGAGAGTGTTTTGGCCATTTTTAACCTCAAATAGGCCTTAACGCCTCATTTACCATTTTTTTTCAGATTTTTCTGAAACTTTGGGCATATTTTTATCTTTACCTATTCTGAACTGAAATATTTCAAAATCATGATGTGCTCCCTGCTAGGATTTAGCTTCAGGAATCATTTTATTGAGATCTCTAACATAACTTTTAGCCCATAATCATCTTCATTTCTCATACTTGGCCTCTAAGACTTCATCAGAGTCTATCTTCCTTTTTCCTCAGTCCTAATAAATTTTTACTTTGCAATTTGGTTCCTGAGAATCTTTTTATCTTTTCAAGGAATTTCTGGGACTCCTGCCAAAAAGAGTCTAATAGCCTACCTATTTTAGGCAATTTCTTATACTTTAGGCCAAAAATTTGGATGTTACATTAATCCTATGATAACCTTACTTAAACAAGTCATTAGTAAGTCATAAAATCAATAAGATTCAAGAAAGATCATTATGTTGGACTTAAAAATAAGTAATCTTCAAGTTATGCAACTAATCAAATATATTCGCTAATAAATTTTTCTTGATAAGGAATTCAAGAATCATGGTTCTAGATAACATCATCGAGAAATATCAAGTTATATAAATGCTGACGTAAGGAAGTTTGAAGCACGTTATTGAGAAAATGGTTTCTCAATAAGTTTATCAAGAAATACTGGTAATTTGAATAAATTAGGAAAAATTTTGAATGCGGATTTCTTGAGTAGCTTATGGATAACTAAAGAATATTGTTTTAACAAAATACACAGGAACTTAATTACCTTATTGAGAAATGAATTTCTCGATAACCTTTTTGATAAAGGCTTTTCTCGATAACATTATTGCGAAATAGTGATGCCTATGTATAGAACAAGTAGGTTGAAACAAAAAAGATAATAATTTTAAAGAACTCAAGTTGCTTTTTAAAATAGGTTCTTGATAAGGAAGTTCATAAAATAAAATTTTTCTTGCTTTTCTTCAAGAATGCGAGAACTCAAGTTGAACCTTGACAATTACAGAGCTAGATTACTTTATCATGAAAAATAAGACTTAAAAATTTTTGAACTTTAAGGAATAGACTCCAAAACTTGAGTAGGTTATGGAGACGATAGTTTATCAACAACCTTAATGAGAAAAACTTCTTTAAAAGCAATTCCAGATCATAGAACTATGATAAACCATTCATTAAAGCATTTTAACCAGAAGTAAAATTAAAAATGTATCTGTCATGATCAAAACATAGGTACTAACACAATACTCTTTGTATAAATATGCCTTCTAGTATTATATTAAGTGATTTGTGTAACTAATACTTTCAATTTGAATAATAACTGAAATATTCATGAATTTTATTATGCTCTATTCATTATGGTATCATGGGCTTAGGATTACAAACATCTATTATCGTTGTTCTAAAAGGGCTAATGTTGATGGCCCGAGAAGTTATTAGGGTTTTAAAGAGGGTTTGACTGGAGAATGAAGATTGATTCCATTTAACTCACCAAAAGGATGAAACCCTATCTCTCTCGTCAAATTTTTGAACACAATAGCAGAAAGCAAGAACACAGATGAAACCTCTATCAGACACCCAAGGGTTAATAATTATTCAACAAGTTCTCACAGGAATAGAAAACTACACATCATGGAATAGAGCCATGTGCATTGCTTTGAAAGGGGAAAAGAAGCTTAGATTCGCAGATGGTTCTTATTGTAAGGAATCACAAGATGCCTACCTCCATGATTAGTAGGAAAGGAATAATGCAGTCGTGTTGTCTTGGATATTAAATTCCATCTCTAAATAACTAGCAAAAAGGGCGGTGTGTTTTCAAGATGCTCATGAGGTTTGGATTAACTTAAAAGAGATATTTGATAAGCTTATTAGATCAAGACTATTCATTGTTAACTGTGAGATAAACTCTTTTCATCAAGGCTCTCTTATTGTGTTGACAGACTACACGCGGCTTAAACAACTCTAGGAGGAATAATCATCGCTCGTCGCCATACTATCTTGTAAGTATAAGACATCAAAGATTTATGGGAAGATGATTTGATAGCAAAAATTACTACAATTCCTCATGGGGTTAAACGATTCATTTAGCCAAGTACGAGGTCAAATTCTTCTTATGACTTCTCTCCCCTTTATTAATGAAGGTTACCCTATGATCCTAGAAGATGAATGCTTCTATAGCTTTTAATTGTGTAGTTTGGGTTAAGATAGAGATTTTTGTGCATCAAAGGTATAAGAGTCAATTGTGTGTTTTTATGTGGTAATTTGGTAATTTTATTCATTTATTGGCTCTTATGTATCCTATACACTATGAATTAGATGACTTTGAGCTCAAATTGACTATTGTAGGTGATCAGAGGTTGAAAACATCATGGAAGAAGGATTCTGCCAAAGATCATCGTGGCTCAGTCTGATCTTTGTTGTGACGAACATGCATGATAAAGGAGCATATATTCACCAATCCAAGTGGCGTCATTTTAGCTTCATGGTAGTGAACTTAATGCTGCACCGCGGTGAAGGAGCGAAGATTTGCATTCAAATTCCAAAACACATGCTAGAATCCCTATTCCTTTATTTTTCTATTTTCTGCTCATTTTCTCCGCCCAGAACTCTCCCATTTCATTTCCTTCACCTCCCTATTATTCTCTATCATCAATTCATCATTTTTACTCTAATTCTTCCATTTTCTACTGATTATGCTCCTCTATTCTTCCTTAGATTATCGCTGCCATGGCCATTGAAGTTGCTGAGCTTGGTGAAGCTATGATTTCAGTCATGAGAGGCTTGATCTTGATTCCTTGATGTTCAGTGAAGCCAATATGAGTTTCTAAAGCTACATTAAGAGTTTCTTCCACTTTATTCTTAGTTTAACTCTCTACTTTTATAAATTGTAGTTTCTAAGGTTTAGATATGCGATTTGTGATTGTAATGAGGTGTAATTCAGTTGAATTATGTTGAGACTAAGATTTGGATTGGACTTTGCACTTTAATTGATTGATTGGATTGGTATTTCCTTCTGTTATATTGATTCTTTCTTCTCAAGTGTTTGAATCTCTTGATTGATCGATTAGGGTTCTAGCGTTATTAATTAAAAGAGGAGAATGTGTTTTGCAGAGTCTAATCCATATTAGGCATTAGATGAGTTTGATGAGTTAGGGTTTTAGCTTATCGAATTCATTGTTTGGAGAAGGTCTAACAAAGGAATTAAAACTCAATCAAGAGAGGAACTAGGATGATTGGTGAACTTGACCATCAAGAATAATTCGTACATTGTATTCATCTTTACTCATTAAGTCCAGAAATTATAAAAAGTTTAGATAGTTTTACTTTAGTCATTGATACAGTCACTAGTTGCATAATTACTAAAGCTAATATGAGTTTCTAAAGCTACATTAAGAGTTTCTTCCACTTTATTCTTAGTTTAACTCTCTACTTTTATAAATTGTAGTTTCTAAGGTTTAGATATGCGATTTGTGATTGTAATGAGGTGTAATTCAGTTGAATTATGTTGAGACTAAGATTTGGATTGGACTTTGCACTTTAATTGATTGATTGGATTGGTATTTCCTTCTGTTATATTGATTCTTTCTTTTCAAGTGTTTGAATCTCTTGATTGATCGATTAGGGTTCTAGCGTTATTAATTAAAAGAGGAGAATGTGTTTTGCAGAGTCTAATCCATATTAGGCATTAGATGAGTTTGATGAGTTAGGGTTTTAGCTTATCGAATTCATTGTTTGGAGAAGGTCTAACAAAGGAATTAAAACTCAATCAAGAGAGGAACTAGGATGATTGGTGAACTTGACCATTAAGAATAATTCGTACATTGTATTCATCTTTACTCATTAAGTCCAGAAATTATAAAAAGTTTAGATAGTTTTACTTTAGTCATTGATACAGTCACTAGTTGCATAATTACTTCACACATAATGCTTGGTTAATTTGATATTTATGCTAGATTACTAAGACATCTATAGGTTCTTTAAGAGTTTAACATCTAGATTAGTGCCACTTTATTGCATTTAGCTTAGTTTTATTTGATAGTCAAGCGACAAGGCTCATCAAATTTGGCACCATTACTGGGGAACCTAGTTCTTTGGTAATCGTGTGTCCAAATATCACTTTAACTGAGTTGTGTTGCTACATTTTTCTTATTTGTGATTTCGGGTTTAATAAAAAAATTTTGAAAAATTCAAGAAGTATTTTTTAGTAGTGTCATTCCTTGATTTGATAGTGTTTTTACTTGCTTACTGGTTGGAAAATTGCTGTTAGAAACTATCTTGGTGAGTAGGGAAGTGGCTAAGTGAGAAACAGGTGAAAGGAGCTGCTATTCTACATCAAAAGTTGATGCAATGAGGGTATATGAAAAAGGCAAAGGTTTGCTTGAAAAAGATGCAAAGGTAACCTAAAAAGGTTCCTCTTACACAGCAATGCAAAAAGCAAAGAGAAGGGTAATGGTGCACAGCAAAAGAGTCCAGGTCACGACCTGGATACAATGAGGTCGCAACCTCGGTACACAGAGACACCAAGTTAGGAAAGGGGGCTGAGGTCGCGACATGAGATCATATAGGTCGTGACCTGAAATAACAGAGAGCCCTCCTTAGCCAAAGTCACTCTTAGAGTCGTGACCTGAAGTCACAGAAACTACCAATGCAAAAATTTTCAAAGCTTTGGCCAACATTTAACAAGCAAAAACCCTTTTAGCAAGCATCAAATGATCCAATTCACAGTAATTCACCATCCATAATCAATTCAAAGCCAAATAATGATGATGAAAGATTGGATTTTTGAAAAAATTTTGCCAAAAATTCTAAAACAACCACAAAAATGATGCAACAAAATAGAAATGAATTCCTCCCCCACACTTAGGTTTGACAATGTCCCTACTATCGAGGGGAAAAGGAAAAAGAACAATAGCCACCATAATTAAAACAAATAACATCAACCACACATAAGCACGGCAATGCCCTCATTGCGTAACTAAGCAAACAATTAAGCACGAGAAAGGACAGACATAAGAAAAGAACAGCAAGAGGAGAAAATTATTGAATTGAAAAACTATAGCCTAAAATAAGCTAAACTACTTTTCCTATTGGTCGGCTCCCTCCCCCATACTTATCTCACTAACACATGCAATAACCAAATCAGTAAAAACAAAGCAAAACATAGTCAACAAGATAGGTAAAGGAAAGAAGAGACCTAAGGTGTCATGGAGGCTAATAGCTCTCCATGAAGAAACAAAGGTGCCCCTTTTTGAATTGGAAGAACCAGCCTTCAGCGTCCCTCATTACAACCTTCCTATACTGGCATGTTAAATGAACTTCAAAAGGTCAAATCTATCTGACCCTTTTTTCAACTTTTCACATTTGATAAGTAGACAGCAGGCCCTGCACCTCAGTACTAGCTTCAATCTTCACAGCCTCCTTAGGAGTTAATAGGAAAGGGTCTTCATAGACTAGATCAATGGCCGTGTCATGGTCAATGGAGAGGGGAGGGAAAGTGGCAAAAGGTATCTTAATTTTCTTCTTCTTTGCCTTAGGAAAGAGCCTAAGAGATGTAGGCTTTTAACTCTCTTCCTCAGAATCCACTTTCTTACTCTCTATAGAAGTAACCACAGTTTCTTGATTAGTTTTCTTAGTTGAGCGTGTAAAGACGCTAGAGTGGAGAGCAACTGGAGTTGTAACTGGTCCATGCATAGCATTCAGGGCATGCAGCTCCCCGACAAGGTTGAAGCGCTTCTTCTTAGAAGTCTTTGCAGCTCTACTACCACCTGCATTGGCGTTAGAAACAAAGCCTTTCTCAGGCTCAAAGGGGTTAATAAAAGACTTCCCAAGTATACTATTAGTAATAGTAGAACCAAATAGAGTGGAAAAGGTGTAATCTAACTGATGAACAGTAGAACAACTCACGTCACTACCATTAGAGAGGAAGGGGGAAGCAGAGTCGGGGGTAAGGGATGAAACATGCATTTTATTAACATTATGAAGCTTATCAATGAACAACCTATTAACAAAATTAACATCACACATCAAGTAATCTTCATGTGGTTATTTCATTTGTTCATACATATTGAAATAAGCAAATTTATCCCCAACAGACATAGTGATAGACCCTTTTTACATGTCAATGTTTGTATTAGTAGTTCTTAAAAAAGATCTACCCAGAATTAAGGTGCCTTCCCCACCTTGTTCATTAGGCATATCCAAGACATAAAAATCGACAGGGATAACTAAGTCTTTGGCTTTTACTAGGATATCCTCTAAGAAGCTGTGTGGGTACCTCATGGTCCTATCAACTAACTAGAGTATCATGGTAGTAGGTTTAAGACTTTTGATTTGTAAGGACTCATACATTGACCAAGGCATAACATTAATGGCAGCACTTAAATCAAGTAAAGCCTTAGGAATAGTTGTCCTACCTATAGTACAAGGTATAGTAAAGGAATCAAGGTCATGACATTTGATTGGGAGTTGTGGTTTAAACAAAGCAGACACACTAGAGGGCAAATAGACTTGTTCATTAGGTTTAAACTTCCTCTTATGTGTTCACAACTCTTTTAAAACTTTAGCATACTTAGGGATCTTTTTAATCAGTTCAAGCAAGGGTGTATTTACTTCAGCTTTTCTAAAAGTTTCAAGCAACTCATTATCTTGTTTTTCATTAGAAATTTTAATATCTTACAAGTAAGATTGAAGAAAAGGAAGTTTATTGAGATTTACCTTCTTACCCTCATTACTCAAAGCTCCATGAGTGCTTGTTCCCTCTTTGTTTTTCCTTTGTTTGCCCTTACATTTCGACCCTTCCATAGGGTTCTCCCCTTCTTATGCATCTTTACTTTCTGGGGATCTCTTTCTCCTAAGAAGTTCCTCCTCCTTGGAACTTTCAGACTTACCCAACTTCATAGAGGTGAGTGAAGAACTCTCTATTTCTTGCCCAGATGCATCTCTGTCTACCCTTTCATAGTGGACCTTTCTACCACTTCTTAAGAATATCGTATTAAGGGCTTTGGGATTGATCACTGTGTTAGAAGGAATGCTACCCCTAGTCTTAGTTTGCATATCATTGACCATATTGGACAGTTGGGTCAAATGACTAGTGATGTCAACATTCTTCAAGGTGAGCTCGTCCAATTTCTTATGAACATCTGAGTTATCTTTCTGTATCCCTTACAATATGGTAGTTATAGAGACAAACTTGTCATCACTTTCTTTCATTCGCCCCTTTATGTTTGTTATCTGAGTTGCCATGCTCTTCAAGAGTTGTGAAATGTCATGTCCTCTTAGTGGTCGTTGAGATACCATAGTCTGTTGTGGAGTTGTCACTATTGCTCTTAAAGGATCTTGAAATGTGCTTGAGGAGGCCCCAAGATTATGGAATTAATTGCCTTGGAACTGATTTGGTCTATTTGCTTCCCCACCCCATTTGAAATTTGGATGATCTCTCCAACCGGGTTTATAGGTGTTTGAGTAGGGGTCTCTCTTCTGGTATTGCCCATCTTTTCCTTAGTACATTGCATTGACCTCTTCTACCAGCCCAGGGCAATTTGGAGTAGTATGCATCGGAGAATCACAAGCTCTACAACTTGTAGCCACTAAGGCAAGAGATTAAGCCTTGTTGGAACAGAGACTCTCAACAGTATTGGCAAACTTAGACATGTCTTGGGCTAGCTTGACTAACAGTGGATCTCTTTCAGCTTTGTGATCCCTTGGATCCCTTGAGCTTACATGGTAGCGGTTAAGGGCAAAAGTTCTGATTAATTCCCATATAGCTCGTGGTTCCATATTCTCCACGGATCCATTTAGTAACATCTAGGACTTGGGCATCATAAGGCAATAAACCATTATAGAAATATTATACCAAGTGCTCCTCAAGGATTTGATGATTGGGGCATCGGGTAAGCATTTCTTGAAACCTGCTCTAAAACTCAAAGAATGTCTCGAATGGCTCTTGCGGAGCTGCAGAAATTTCCTTGCGAGCGGTTGAAATCTTTGGGGAGGGCAAATATTTATCCAAGAATGCTTTCTTCAAACTGGTCCATGACTCATAAGTATTGTCCACGTAGAGCGGCAGATTTATGTACCATTCTTTAGCTTTGCCCTCTAAAGATAAGTGAAAAACCTTCCACATAATGTCATCAATAATGGCTCCTACTGGATTGATGGACAAGCACTGCATATAAAGAGTCCGAAGTTACAAGTATGGGTTTTCTCTTGCAAGACCATAGAACTTAGGCAATGAGTAGATCAATTGACCTTTAATTTCAAAATTTGTATTGAAAGCAGGAAAAACACCAGGTATAGGTTCAAAGTTCCCATCAGATTGAGTTAGTTCCTTAATGGTTCTATCCCTAGGTTGGTCATTAGTCCTATTTTGGCCATTATTTTCTCCTTGCCCCTCATTACCATCATTATTAGGTCTATTATGGTTACCATTCCCATTCCTATTGTTTAGACCATGAGGAGGTACTTCAGCCATAATTTCTTCTTCTATGTCCTCACTCTCACTAGATAAATGGGATAGGTCTCATAAAATAAGCGGGCTACAAGATCCTATATGTCTACCTCTCCTGCCTCTACGCGCTCTAGGCATGCACAATTACTCAAAAATTCAAGCATAGATAGAGTTCTAGAAAGAGGTAGGTTCAAAATCGTGTATTTACCAAGTGTATAGTTCAAAATTGAGGCAACTCAATGATTTCAAATAGTGTTCAGTGAGTTTGAGGTGTATGAAGTGCTATACACTCTCAAAGTATGTGCAGAAAGCAAAGTTATGTAAAAAGAGTAAGTCTGGACACTTAGGAAAATTTTCAGTGGAAAACCAAAAGGTATTCCAAGTCGTGACTTCAATGAACAGAAAGCAACCTTAAAAGAAGAGGGAATTGAGGTTATGACTTGCAAAAGTCTAGGTCGCAACTTAAACAGACTAAAAGCAATACTGGAAAACAGGCTGAGGTCGTGACAAGCCACAAGTCAGGTCATTACTCAAGCACTTATGTCGCAACTCCAAATATATGAGGTCGTGATTTAAAGTCACAGAGAGCTATTTTTGCAAAACCTTTGAAAAATTCACTAAGTACTTCAACCAGATACTGAGCAAACTATGCACAGAGTTCAAACTTTCAAGCAATTGGCTAAACACTGAGGATCAAGCTAGAACAAAATACAAAATGCTATGCAAGAATGCAAATGCAAATGTATTAAAAAAACAAGATATTTGGTTCTATTTCTCAAAATTTGATGCTATGAAATGCAAGATTTAAGTTCAAAAACTAAAACTCTACAAAAATCGACCCAAATCACAATAGTGAGGAAACCAATTACTAGGGAACCAATTTAATGGCTCCCCGACAACAACGCCGCCATTGATTGATGGCCAGACTGTCATCTTTTGGATCATCAAGAAAGTGAGTTGCACCAAAAAAAATGCAGTATAAGATGCAACTAGTCGTTTCTCTTGAGGAGCTTATTATTGGAAATCCTAGTCTACGTTGGTTTTCAAAAGCATTGCAAATTTGAGTGAGTAAATAAGGGTTTTAGTTGTTTTAAAGGTGGTGCAACAAATGTAAAGTGCAGAAAGTTAACTGTTTTTGGTATTTTAAATGAATGAAGAAATGTTTTGGATTAAAAGGGAATTATGGTTAAACAGTCTCTTGATGATGAAAACTCAGCTATTACTGCTCTTTAAAATGATTGGGAGTTTTAGAAAATCTCTAAGTCTGAAGAAAACCCCAAGTAATCACTTGGGTCCAATGTCTTAACTAATGAAAACTCAATTTAATCAAAGTTAATTAACATCTCTTAAGACACTATTGAAAACCACTTAGAGTGTAGATGAACAGATGATGCAAATGGCCTCTGAATGTCAATCGACAAACACAGAATACCAATCACACAGATTAATCAAACTGAACACAAGGATTCAAATTGAAATACTCCCTCCGTTCCTTATTATAAGAGATGAATAACCGAATTACGTTGATCAAAAAAACAGTTAAAATTAGTTAAGAACAATCAATATGTAAAAAGTATATTTTTTTTCCAAAAATACCCTTATTAATAAGGAGAGAGAACATGAGAGAGAACAATGGTAAATTATTAAAAGAAAGAGAAGTAGGAAGGAGAGAGAGTGTGAGTTGGAGACAATAAATATGGGTAAAATAGGAAATCAACACAAAAAAGTAGAGACAACTTTTAAGTGTCTCTTATATATAGGAACATGCTATAAGCATCAAATGTCTCTTATAATAAGGAATGGAGGGAGTATTATATAGATTAATCAACATTAACATCATCCAATCCAAATACAATAAAATAGTCTAAACATTAGATTTACAATCATAAACCAAGTTTGATACAAATGCAGAAAGTTCCTAAATCTATAAATATTCAACACAGTATTAAACAAAGGTTTACACTATAGAAAAACTTCTCGGTTAAGTCATTAAGCTCAAGCTTCATTCTCCATCACCAAGAGGCTAAGGGGTTTAGCCTTTCATGCCTTCAAACCAATTGCAATCACTCCAGGAATGAACAGTTATGGTTAAAGCTAAAAATAAAGTTGGAAAAATGGAGAAGAAGGTGGTTGGATTGGTTTGATCGGTCCAGAAATGCAGAAAATGATGAAGAGATGAAGAAAAATGGAAGTTTTGGGTATAGGATGAATGGAGACTTGAGAAAAAATAATGATGGCTCAACCTTCTGCACATTTGCTGAATGGAGAGTGTCTTTTTATGGTGGCTGCCCCCTTAGGTATAAAAGCCCAGAAACCTATTCCAAAACGCACAGTTTCACTTAACGCACTCAGGTCACGACCTAAGGCATGTACGGTCAAGACTCAGGGGGTTAGGTCGCAACCTCAAAAGTTCCACGTCGCGACCTGGGAAGACAGAGAGCTTTCATCTTGACTTAGGTCCAAAATACGTAATTTCACTAAGAGGCATCTAGGTCGCAACCTCAAGAGTCCATGTCGCGACCTGGGGAGGTAGAACACTCCCAACTATTGTGTTTTGGTCCTTGTAACATTTTGGCTCCATCCATGCTCCACCATGGTTCTTGGATTCTTCTCCAATTGCCTGAAAATCACAACAAAGAGCTTTATAAAGACCAACTGATTACAGATCAAGGCAATTAAAATTGAGAAGAGAAAAATGACCCTTTTTACCCCTTAAACAACAAAATACAATGAATGACTCAATATAATCAAATGGGTATAAATGCACGCATAATGAGGGTCAAATTGTTGTAAAACATTAGAAAACACTTGAGAAAACCATATAAAGATGGGGTTCTATCACCAAAGTACTCTAATCATAAAAAAGAAATTAAACCCGGAGCAAAAGTATACTGATAAAGTAAACAGTAGAGTCTAACACTTTAATTGGCCCACAAGTTGCCATTGTCAAGCAATCAATGGAGAGGATTAAAGTTGCCAAGTTTCAAGCCAAGTATGGAGAGGATCCTGGCTTTGGAAAATAATTTTCAATTGGGATTAAATTATAAGTGAAAGGGTGGTAAGATGGCTTAGGGAGATGACACCTTACAAGTGCATTGATTGTGGTTGGTAAGATTTTTGCCTATAAATAGGCACTTCCTCCCCTCTTGCAAGACACATATTTTAGCTATCTTAGAGGAAGTTCTTGCAAAATTATTTCTTGAAGTGTGATCAAGAGGAAAGCTAGCTACTTTGATCAGCCAAGCTAAGATTTAAGGTTTGTAGGTTGTTCTCTTGCCTTTCTTGCCTTATTTCCTTAAGTTGTATGGTTGGAAAATCTGTTTTTCCCCTAAGTATGTTGCTGGCCAAAATGTTAGAGGGTTAGGGGAAGGAGGTTTTGATGCTAAACCTAGTTAAAACACATTGATTCAAGGTTGTTTTAAGTGATTTTGAGTTGTTATTTTAAAGATTGCATGTTTAGTTATTGAAGGGTACAATTCGACTGCTTTGAGATCTATACCCTAGGATGAGTTTTTCAAAGTTTTGATACTTTCATTTTGTTCAAAATAAAAAATGGTGTAAAGAAAACCTAAAGAATAAGAATTGAAGGCATTAGAACTAAAATTGAAATTTTTAGAATCCGAGACTCCCTCTTCAACCAACTCTAGTTTTTGGGGAATTTTCTTTTTATAAATCCAAGTTTATACTTGGATTCTACATGAAAAACTATGTAGGATTGGCCTAAGCAAATAATTTTTATGAAGCTAGAACATTAATACAAAAATTAAGAGAAGGGTTATGTTCAAGAAAGCTAGTTTTGAACCTTATGTAAGCTCTTAGTTCTAATAGATTGTATGATCAATGTGGCTATGTTTAGGACCTTGAAACATCCAAAAGGATATTTGGTGATGTTGACCGAAAGCCCATATGGTTGGGAAGTCAAGGGAGTCAAAGGAAAAGCAAGAGGAAAGATTGAAATACAAGGTAGTGAACTTACCTATTGTCATTGCTTGATGTTGTATCCTTGTGTATTGCTATGTACATGATATTTGAACGTTGTTGTGACATGTTTTAGCTATCATAATTGCTATTTATAATGGGTATATCATGTTTCCATGGCCATGCATCAAGAAGGTAGTTTTAAGCATGCTAATGTGTCACTAACTAACAAGAGAATAAGCAAGTTGCATGTAATGCATTAGCATCCATCTAGCATGATTATGTGGTATTGTTTGCTACTAAAATTTCCTCAAATCTCACCCCTCCCTAGCCAACCATTTAGGTCAATCAATGATGGGCAATGCTGGCATGAGAAGGAAGGAGGAGAAAGTGGAGGATTATTGATGTTAATGAATGGTTAATGTTTAATGTATAATTCTCCTATTACGTAAATTATGTTTATGGATGCCAACATTGCAATGTAATTATTTAGAATGTCTATAGCATGAGTGGAAATATATGAGAATGAATTGGAAAAGATAGACCCAAGTTATACATGCCAAAGCAATAAAAAGAATTAAAGCAAGTAAAGGTAAAGAGAAAAACGTAGGTCCTAGAGCAGTTAATTTCAAACTCTAGTTTAATCCATCAAATGAATGAATTGAGCAACAAAATTTGGCAAGCTTATAGTACACATCCCAAGCTTTAATATGAGAGGTATATCACCTCAATTAGATGTGTCCATAAGAAGATATGAATTTCTAAAGTTGAGGCAAGAAATCTAAAAGTTCTAGAATTGACCAAATGAACAGTAAAGTTTAATAAATAAAGTGTACAAATTGGCAAGAGACAATCTAGTTTGATATTTTTCCCTTAAAGAGCATTGAAAGAACTTCAAGTCTAATTTTGGACCACCTCCATACAATTTTTGTAGAATTAGTTATGATTTTTTAAATTTGAAGCTGTGATATGGAAAATGCACAATGAACAGTATTTTTGTAAATCAATGTCCTATTTGCGTTTTTGAGTTTAAGGCCATCTAAAGTGATCAGAAATGTTCTAAAAGGATCTAAGGTATTATGGAAATAAGGTGTAACACCTAAGACCTAACCAATTCTCCCAAAATACTTATAATAATAGTTGGAGAGGAGACTTCACATCTAAGTGGAGTGGCAATGATAATAGAGGATTTCAAAGTGGTCAAGGCAAGAAAAATGTATATAGAGGTACTAAAAATTCTCAAGGATGGTTTGGGAATGCTTCTATGGGAAACTATGTTGAGCCATCTACAACAAGAGAGATCTAATTCAAGAACCCAATAGGGAGGATACTTCACTAAAGATGATGAGCAAGTTGTGTGATAAGGTGGAGCAACTTGAGATTAGAAACAACAATCTCCAAGCCTTTGTTACTCAAATGCTAAACTTTAAAGTGAGCAAGATGTTAAGAAAGGAGACCTACCCTTCAACACTGTTATTAATCCTAAAGGCTTAAATGCCATAAGTTTGAGGAGTGGGAAGCTAGTTGAGAAGAAAGATGAGGAAAGTGGAGATAAAGAGGTTGTTTTAAATGAAGGTTTGCAATTCCAAGAAGCAACCTCTACAGCTATACCTTCATATGAAAGTATGAAGGAGAAGGGCATCTTGAAGAAAAAGGCCACCACACTTGTTAATGACAAAGAGGATCTTGGAGCTGCTAAAAAGGTAAGCAAATCTCAAGAAACTTCCTTTTCCATATTCTTATCTTCAAGGCATGAGAAAATGTAATTCTAATAAGAAAAGAGATGATAACTTGTTTGAGCTGTTTAGTAAATTGGAAGTTAATGTACTTTTACTTAAGTTGGCCTCCCAACCTAAATATGTTAAGATATTGATAGATCTTTGTAGGTATAAAAAGAAATTTAAGCATAATGTGATCGTCCAATTACCTTTCGATGTTAGTGAACTTTTTAAACCCCAATTACAGATTAAGTGTCAAGACTCGAGGAGTTTCACTATACCTTGCACCATAGGATGGATGTCATATCCTGCAAAAACTAACCCTGACAATGGGTATGAAAAATTAAGTCAAGGGCCAATATGGAAGGTAGACTAGCTAACAAAGCCAGGCATGACATAAAATCCAGATAAGGTCTAGACCGATATTTTTGAAACTATCAGTCTAGGAAGGGCAAAATGAAAAAATTTGAGAAAAATTTTTAAAATTTTTTCCAGAAAATGGTAAAAAAAAAGTAAATTAGAGATTTTGAAACCTCAATGGAGGCCCTAAAGGTGGAAATAGTATGAAAATAGTTTATTATAGAATTTCTTGAAAACTAAGGTTTTTTAGGAAAAATGGTGGAAATTAAATGAAAAATAATTATTTTAAATGTTTAGAGGCCTCAATAATTTTGGAAAATTTGTGAAATAATTATCTAAATATTTTAGTAAATTTATAAAATTGATTTTAGGCCCTAAAAGTACAGGAATTAATTTTAGAGAATTAATTATGAAAAGTCTTACCGATAAAGCCTTATTTGGAGGAAATTCAAAATAAATAGTTAGAGGTAGAGAAAAATTCTAAAAATTTCTAGAATGTGTTCTTATATTAAAATAGAATTTTTCATGGAGAAAAATATGATTTTGGAGGCCTAGAATAATTATGAAACGTTACAAGTGAATAGTAACAGATAAACTTCAATATTGTTTGGAATTAATATTTTATTATTTGGCCATCTTCTTGGAACCTTTTAGTTCAGATTGGGCTTTAATTTAGGCTAAGAAAAGGCTAAAAATTCATGCAAAATGGTAGCCCAATAATTAAATGGATTTAAGTCCAATTAACCCTGAAATATCAATGGAATATTTCTGGAATTTGGACACTTGGCAAGATCAAAAATTTTAAGGCATATGATAGCAGCAACTTGACCTCTTAGATGGGCAAATATCAAACCAAAATGGAGGTGGAGGGGTCAAATTGTGCTCTATAAATACCCCCTAATTACACTAAATTGGCCAAAAATTGACAAAAGAGGGGAGGTACTGCCAAAGTGAATTCTTGAGCTTAAAAGTCAGCCTTAGATAGTGCATTTGAAGGAGGAAACATAAGGTTTTGGTCAAGAATTTATCAAGATAAGTTTAAGCAATGTTTTGGTTAAGTTTGAAGCTTGTTATAGTTGGAAATTCAAGTTGTATTCGAAGGTTATTGTGCTGCCCAATTTTGGTTTGAATAAGTATGGATTAAGGAAGGATAGAAGCCTTGAAAATGAGTTGAAATTATCATGTTTAAATAAAGTTTGGATTGATTTTTGGAAGAAAACCAAGTTATAGACTTTATACCTTCAATTCAGCCAAGATGCATTCTTGATTTAGGAAATTATTTTGCTAAGTTTTGATAATTCTGGGTTTAAAAGGTGCTTTTGTGTAAGGAAACACTAAAAAAAAGTATTTGAAATTATTAGAATCAAAATTGAAAATTTTGAACCTAACAGGGGTACTATTCGGCCAAGTCAAAATAGAAGGGAAGGAGTGTGATTTTGTTAAATTTGAATTGATATTTGGATTCTACATGAAAAATTATGTAGGAATGAACTAAGAGATTGATAAAAACAAAGAGAAAATAATTATGTCAAAAATCAAGGAAAAAGGGTTTTAATTGAATTCTAGGTTGAGCATTAATCTTTATGATTGGATCATTGGTAATTTGGAATGTGTTTATGCATAATTGGTAGGCATTGTGCAAAGAAACAAGGAGGAACCCAAAGGAATCAAAGAGGCTGAGAATCTTGGACCAAAAAAACAAGAGAGAGGTAGTATGGAATTCACAATTTATAATGTTAACTTGCTTGATTGTTGCATAATATGATTACTTAAATAATTGCTGTGTTATGTTTGAGATTGATTGATAAAAATGATATATTAGTTATTGCATTGTATGCCTTGGCAACATGCATTAATATGCTACGTATTAGTGAATTGTGAAAATGATTGCATGACATAGAATGTTCATGAATATATATGTAACTTACCTTGCATGTTTGACATTATCATTATAATTCCTGCTACTAAGATTTCTATGAGATCTCATTCCTTTATATTCCAATATTCACCAACTAGGGGTTGGATCAAGCAAGGAGAAAGGAAAGGGATTCACTTTGGAGGATGATTGAGCTTAATGTTATTAAAGTTATGTTTGGTAATGTATTATGTATTGTTATGTATATTTATGAATTATGTTGAAATATTGTATTAATGATTAAAGTTGCTTTACATGTGAGTAATGATTAAGGAATCATGTTTAGGTATGTGTTATGTGAAAGAGAGCCTTTTCTTGTCGTTCGCTTAGAGGTTCTCGCTCAAAATTTATCCAAGCTATGCAGTATTGCAAACTCGGGTCGTTCTCTTTTGGGAGCCTAAATTAAATGTCTAAGTTAGATTAATGCTATGCAGAGTAATGAAAAAGGGGTTTTTGGTGTTTTTATCCATTAATGAAATGCTAAAACTAAATGCAATTAATTCAAATCTAAGTGACTATGCTTTTGGATTTTTCTAGATAGTAGTAATGAAGTAAGTTAATGATATGTAATCTCTTGAATATAGCTTTGAAGCAATCATAGTTCAAAATAAGTATGGGAGTAGAAATCACCAAGTTTTCTAAATGAAAAACCTTAAAGAACTCTTTAAGTCTAGGATCTTAATCAATGGTACCCATTTCATAAGATCCTATTAAGCTAACTTAGTGTGTGTATTAAGATTAATTAATGCACTTGGTTAAATGCAAGCCCAGATCAACTCAACAATCACACATTACCATGCAAGACAGAGAGTATCAAAAGAGTTGCATAAAAACATACATGTAACCACATGTATTGAAGCTCAAATTCAACACTAATAATCCAATACACAAGACAATCATCCAGAATTGATTACAACCATAATCAAAATAGCTCAGCCCAAATTTACAAATCCTAAGACCTAGAAATTCATAAACAAAGAACTAGAACTTATAGATGAAGCTAACTCCCCTTTGAAGCTTTGTGAACTCATGCTTCTTCCACCATATTCAAGAGTTGAGAAGCTTAGCTAGTCATAACTCTTGAATCAACTCCAACCAGATATTGTTCTTCAGCCATGGTAGCAACAGATGGAGGAAATGGAAATGGGATTAGGGTTTCTGAGGTGAAAATGAGAGAAGAGGATGAAAGATACGAAGGTGGTGGCTGAATGATGGTCATCTCCTGTCATCATACCCAAAATAGGGTTTCTAACCCGAAACTTACGTGCATGGGTCGGTTTTTGGGGATGGGTAGGTCAAAATTTCCCGAAATGGTCGGGTCTGAGATTTGCTGCTCCGAGGGTTTCGCCGCGGCGAAGAATAGGTTCGCCGCGGCGAAACATGGCAGAGACCTGCCTTCACGGATGGGTTTTCGCCGCGGCGAAGTGAGATGTTGGCCGCGGCGAACCTAGGCAGAGGATCTTCTCTTGTTTCTTTTGCCTTGAGTTCTTCAATTCTGGCCCCAAATCTTTAGTGTCCTACAATAAAAAGTAACAAATTGAAGTATCAATTGTCCTAGAAGTTAATTGAATCCAATTAACAACCAATTATGACAATTTAATCCTCAAAATGACACTAACTCAAAGTAAGAACCGTAAATCTCAGTTAAGCACAATTTTCACTTAAAAGGACCAGAAAGTATGACAAAATCATGGATAATGATATGAAAAGAAACTAATATTTTGAGCTCAATCAAATTCCCCCACACTTAGACCTTTGTACTCCTGAACAAAGCGTGAGAATAATTCAAAGTGACACTAGAACAAAGAGAAACACTACCATGCTTAAAGATGAAAGTAGAAGATTAGTAAGAAATTCTCACGGAGTTGACATCAGTAAACAAGGACATGCTAAGAAAATGAGCACAAAGGAAAATTAACTTAAAAGATTGATTAAGAAAGATCCATCTCACGGATAAGTGTTTCACTCTTAACTCACTTGTCTTTAGGGTTATTTCACTCCAAGTATACTCAATCCAATTTCTACCATAGGCTTGTAATAATTCTACCTCTCCACCATGGGAAACAACTTTGCAAATCAAGAGGACTTTTAAGGGTCAAAATTTGGAATGGAGGTCAGCTGGAATGAATGAAATGAGAATGAACATGAAGATGAAAATGAGTACGAACGTACAAATTATTAAGACAAAATTCATCTAAATAAAAACTGGGAGAGAAGTTACTTATTTTTAATATTTATATCTCTCTTTTTTTTTTTTTTTTTTATATCCCTTTTTATATACTTTTTCTCTCTCTTTTTTTTTTTTTAATGTTATGTTGCATGCATGTACTCAAGATGAAGGCTCAAAAGGGTTTGCAAAGGTAAAATGATTGGGTTTGTGTTTGGGAAATGTGGGTATGAAATCGAATGCCTCTATCATTTTTACAAAAAATTGATTCGCTAAGCTTCGATTAAGAATGAAAACAAGTTCTAGAGAAATATGAAATAAGCAGATTCACTCAATTCAATAACTTAAGGTCCAAAAATCCTTCCAACAAGGCTTAAATCTCAATTAGTCAATCTCAAAAGTTAACAACCACACAGTCATAATTTCAAAGCACATCATCATTTACTATCTGTCAAAAACATGAGAATAACTAGCCTAAGTTCATCCCTCATTTAAAAGCATGGAAAATTTTCTAAAAGCACTAGTACAATTTGAACTTTTCTACTAATTTAAAAAGGGTGCAGGAGTATGAAGATTCTAAGTTGGGAAAAAAAATTTTGAAGACCAGCTGAGATTGCAAGGAATTTATTAAAATTTTTTTTTTTTTTCTTAGGGTTCGCCGCGGCGAAACAAGGGGGTCGCTGCGGCGAAACATGCCCGAATGGCTTATTAGTCGTGAAAGAGGAGGCTTCGCCGCGGCGAAACAAGAAGTTGGCCGCGGCGAAACATGGCAGAAAGCGAAAATTCCTGTGCAATTTCAACTCTTCAGCAACTAAACTCAAAATATTCACAATTAAACCAATCTATCAGTTCAAAAACACCTCAAAATCATCTAAATGTATGGATGCACGAGAAGCATTTGCTAAAATCCACAATATAGACCTCCCCCACACTTAAACACAACATTGTCCTCAATTTGTGAACAAGGGACAGCAAATAATGCAAGGAGGCTCAGAAGTGAAAATAGAACGAAGATTAAAGCAAACTAATCAGAAATCATCCAAGTGAACAAGGGTAAAAACCAAGGAGGCACCATAAAGTGTAAGAAACAATCTAGCCTCAAAACAACACATGAAACAAAAGAGCAAACGAAAACAACAGAAAACCACAAAAACAGAAAACTAAGACTGAAGCTCAGGGTCAGCTGCTCCAGATCCTGACGGTCCTGCACCTGATGTGCCTGCTCCGTCCATACCCATATGGTGCTGTGGCTCCTCCTCCTCAGCCGGTAAAGTGAAGTTCAAACGATCCGCAAGCAAAGCATCAAAACGGCGGCGGTAGCGACGTTCTCGCTCATAGAGGGCGTCATGGTCCTTCTGCCGCTTTATCTCCCGAATGAGTGTAACGCGAATCTGATGAACTTCCTCAGATAGCTCGTCAATATCATCGGCAAGCGTGTCTAAGGTGACGGGCTGGGGGGGTTCGGGAACATCAGGGCCTTCCTCGGTTGGATCAGTGGCGGCCTGGCCTGCACTAACATCGTATACGGGGTGGACAGGTGGGTGGGGTGTAATGGTGGGCAGTTTAAGACGCTCAAACCGGAATAGAGGTGCAGGCTCAAAGTAGCTGTCATCATCAAATGAAGGAACTCCGCACTTGCGGAAAAGGTCAGAAACAAGATGGGGAAAGATGATGCTATTGGTGATTTTTTTGGTATTAACGGAAGAATGGAGGGCGAATTGAATGATTTCAGCTACATCAAAGGATTTGCCGGTCATGAGAAGAAAAACAATAAGAGCTTGGCGTTTGGGGAGGTTCTGGAGGTGGGAAGTAGGTAGGACGTTATTGCAGACTAAGTGTAGCCACGGCTTTGCCTCAGGCCGAAAATCAGAACGTTTTAGGTACAGTTCAGCAGTGCGGGGACGATGCCAAGTGGCACCATCCCGGCATAGGGTCTGGAGGATCTCATCATAAGGATAATTATCACTATAATGGGAGTACTGAGAATTACGGACTACAGGAAGCCGGTAGTGGTCTCTTATGTTAAATAGTGAAAGTGTAGTTCACATGTTTGCCCCGGAAAGGAATGGATAGCATACCATGAAGACGGGCGTAGGTGTAGAAATGACGGACAAAGACATCATTACCATTAGCTCGTGGGCGAGCCAATTCAAGCATTTGGGATTCCTGAAGTCTTTGGACAAAAGGATGGTCGGATGGTTCAAGGGGAAAGGCTCTCTCCCTAAGGAGGGGGCGCTTGTCCACTACCCTATAGATGGAATCATAGGTTAAGGGTCCCTCAGAGTCAGACTCAGACTCAGACACGGGTAAAGGTTCAGGGTTTGGGTTTTTGGTGCGAGGCATATCCTGAAGCAACAAACAGAAAGAACACCAATCACAACAAAAGACCTACAACCTAAACAACACAGAAATGAACAAAATTAAAACCTAACAGTGGCAAATGGTTAGTTAATGATTCATAGGTTTTCAGAGGACTAAAAATTTTCAAAATTAAGCAAATACAGTAATTAAAAAGACAATGCACTATGAATCATTAGGTAACCTACAGGCCACGCAACTACACTAACCACAAACTAATCCAATAGCAAAAACCATAACAAATAATCTAATAAACCACTAAACTAAACTAAACTAAAGGAAAGAACAAGGGAAAAGGAAGAACATACCAAGAAGGGGGAGAAGGAACACGGACGGCGGCAGAGAGGAACACACACACGCGAAGACGCACACGCGAACGAAACGCAGACCAAGCTGGGGTGGGAGAGCGCCGACTAGAAAATAAGAAGAGCAGGGGGGCGTGCGACGGTTTTGAAGGAGAAGAAGAGCAGGGGGAAGGGAGAGGAAAATGGAGGGGCCGAGTGGTTTAAGAGAGAGGGGCGACGGTTTTGAAATTAGAGAGGGATGAATGGGGTTTAATGGGGTTGGGCAGTGAAAAGACCAAAATGGGTTGAAAGGAAGGGGGAAGGGAGGCTAAAATTAGGGGCAAAATGGGAAAAACAAACGGAAAATCAGCAAAAGTCGAAACGCTTCACCGCAGAAACGGCACGTTCGCCGCGGCGAAACATAAGTTCGCCGCGGCGAACTATGCCCGAGAAGAAACACAACGGAAGAAAGACGTTTCGCCGCGGCCAAACATAAGTTCGCCGCGGCGAAACAGTCCCGAGAGGAAACACACAGGGACGGACGAACTTCGCCGCGGCGAAACACCACAGAACGCACAGAGTAAACAAAACACTTAAACCCAGATAAACACAACAACCAACAACAGACAAGGCTGGATATTTCAAAAACTTTAGAAAATGCCTCAAAAGAGATCAAGAGGTGTTCAACAAATCCATGAATAGGCAGTATACCACAGATAAAATTCCTCAATCAAATTGAATCATATAATTCACTTAAAAACACCAATTCATCAGGCATGAAACAAGATAGGAGAGAGATCAAAAACTATCAGGGGAGTCTTATTGAAATTAGCTATAACTACTCTACTTTCCTACTGAAGGGAGTTTCTCCCCCACACTCATTCAACATACAACACATGCAACATAACAAGATTAACAATTAAGCAAAAGCATGTAAATGAGTGAAGGAAAGAAACTACCAGGGAGCTAAGGGGGTTTCTGGTTCTCATGGTAGAGCTTCAACTGATGGCCATTAACTTTAAGGTTTGCTCCAGTTTTCTCATCGAGAAGCTCCACCATTCCAAAATTATGCACCTTTGTGACTGTGTAAGGCCCATCCCAACGGGTGTTGAACTTTCCTTGCTTAAATTTGAATCTGGCCTTAAACATCAGCACTTTGTCTCCCACCTTGAAGTTCTTCCGTAGGAGACCCTTATCATGCACCAATTTTGTCTTCTCCTTGTAAAGTCTAGCGCTCTCATAAGCCTCCAATCTCAGTTCCTCAAGCTCTTGCAGCTGCAACTTCCTCTCCACCCCAGAAGATTGCAAATCCATGTTGCATTGTTTGACTGCCCAATATGCCTTATGCTCCAACTCTACTGGTAGATGGCATGCTTTGCCAAAGACTAAACGATAAGGAGACATTCCAATTGGCGACTTATAGGCAGTTCTGTAGGCCCACAATGCTTCCTCTAATCTTAGGCTCCAATCTTTCTTGGATGGTTTGACTATCTTCTCCAGCACTTGTTTCACTTCTCGATTGGACACTTCAGCTTGGCCATTGGTTTGGGGGTGATATGCAGTGGAGACTTTGTGGGTGACACCAAATTTAGAAAACAAGTTATCTACCACTTTATTACAAAAATGGGTACCTCTATCACTAACCACAGCCCTTGGAATCCCAAACCTACAGAAAATGTTGGACTTAAGAAACTTAGAAACCGCTTGGGCATCATCTTTTCTAGTAGGTACAGCCTCTATCCATTTGGAAACATAATCAACAGCAGAAGAATGTATATAAAACCAAAGGACGAAGGAAAGGGACCCATGAAATCAATCCCCCAAACATCAAAAATTTCGCAAAACAGTAAAGGTTGTTGAGGCATTTCATGTCTTTTACCTAACCCCCCAAAACGTTGACATTTGTCACAGGACCGACAAAAATCATAAGAATCTTTAAAAAGGGTTGGCCAGTAAAAACCAGAATCTAGAATTTTCCTAGATGTTCTCCTTGCACTGAAATGACCACCACAAACCATTGAATGGCAAGCTGTAATGACAGACTCAAACTCTTCACTAGGCACACACTTTCTGATAACTTGGTCACTACATATCCGCCATAAGTGAGGGGCATCCCAGATGTAGTGCCTCGATTCGCTTTGAAGTTTTTGTGCCTGAAATTTAGACATGAAAGGGGGGTGAGTCCGGTTATAAGATAATTAACAATATGCGCATACCAAGGCTCTTTAACAGCTAGAGCACATAATACTGAATCAGGAAAGGAATCACAGGTGAGTTCAGAAGAGTCTACTCCCCGTGTATCATCAGGTAGCCTACTTAAGTGATCGGCTACATGGTTCTCAGCCCCGGCTCTATCCTTGATTTCAATGTCAAATTCCTGAAGAAGTAATGTCCACCTAATCAATCGTGGCTTCGATTGTGGTTTCTTAAGAAGATAGCGAACAGCTGCATGATCAGTAAAAACAGTCACATGAGAATTTAACAAGTAAGGTCTAAACTTCTCTAAAGCGAAAACAACTGCAAATAGCTCTTTTTCTGTTGTGGTATAGTTGACTTGAGCTGCATCCAGTGTTTTCGAAGCATAGGCAATGACTCTTGAGAGCTTCTCCTCCCTCTGGCCTAACATAGCTCCTACAGCAAAATTAGAAGCGTCACATGAAATTTCAAAGGGCATGGTCCAGTTGGGTGCAACAAGAATAGGAGGAGAAATGAGTTTAGATTTCAAATCACCAAAGGCAACTTTACAAGAATCATCGAAATCAAATTTCACATCTTTTTGTAAAAGCTTTGAGAGAGGTAAAGCAATCTTGCTAAAATCTTTTATAAACCGCCTATAGAATCCCGCATGACCCAAAAATGATCTAATATCTTTAACACAGGCAGGATAAGGCAAAGAAGATATAACCTCAATCTTAGCTTTATCAACTTCAATTCCCTTTTTAGAAATCAAATGTCCTAGAACTATCCCCTCATTGACCATAAAATGGCACTTTTCAAAGTTCAAAATCAAATTCTTTTCAATGCATCTTTTCAAAACCTTTTCAAGACTAGCAAGACAATCATCAAAAGAACCACCATAAACAGTAAAATCATCCATAAAGACTTCCATACATTCCTCTAAAAATTCACAGAATATAGCCATCATACAACGTTGGAAAGTCCCTGGAGCATTACATAACCCAAAAGGCATCCTACGATAGGCGAAGGTACCAAAAGGGCATGTAAAAGTGGTTTTATCTTGGTCCTCCGGTGCAATAGGTACTTGAAAGTACCCAGAGAAACCATCTAGAAAACAGTAATGAGATTTGCCTGCAAGTCTCTCAAGCATCTGGTCTATGAAAGGAAGAGGGAAATGATCTTTCCGTGTGGCATCATTGAGTTTTCTATAATCTATGCACACACGCCAGGAATTCTGCACTCTTGTAGGAATAAGCTCATCCCTATCATTTCTAATAACAGTAACCCCACTCTTTTTGGCACTACATGTATTGGACTAACCCACTCACTATCAGATATGGGATAGATGATCCCAGCACTTAGAAGTTTGGTAATTTCCTTTTTAACCACATCAAGAATCAGGGGGTTTAGTCTTCTCTGGGGTTGTCTCACTGATTTTGAACCTTCACTAAGCAAGATTCTATGTGTGCAAATGGCTGGACTAATTCCAGGAATGTCCGCTAAAGTCCACCCAATAGCCCTCTTATGCTCTCTCAAAACAGTAAGGAGTCTTTCTTCCTCAACCTTAGATAGGGAGTTAGCTATAATGACCGGTAATCGCTCATCAGACTCTAGAAAAGCATATTTCACAGTAGGGGGCAGGGGTTTCAACTCAAGAGTAGGTGGTTGCACAATAGATGGAATCAAATTATGAAGTTCAAGAGAGAAAAGATTACTCCCCTTTCCTTCAATCAGTGAAAATTCCTCAACCTTGCAGATAGCTTCCTCTCCAAGCGTTGAACCAACTTGTAGTTGATCTACAGCAACTGCCTTAGAGGGAATCTCTTCCATGACTTCGTCCTCCATATCTGAAATAGCAACAGAAAACCTTTCCCCAAGGGAATTATCGCTGACAATAGAGGGAGCAAAGTCTAAATTGGGGTCAAGGGAGGAAATAGAGAATGCATGTGGGAGGGAGAGCATACAATTAAACACAGTGCAATCAAGGCATGTATCTTTATCACCACATGAGCAAGAAGAAGGTGTAGAGTAAAGGGATGAAAAAGAAGAAATAGTGTCATCCTCATCATCAGAAATAACTGAATAAAGTTCAGAACTAGAGGAATCATCTAGCAATTCAAACTCAGAACAGACATCATCAACAGCAACATCAATCATATTTACACCCAAGAGAGAATAGTCTTCATAAGGATGCCTCATTGCTTCATACATGTTAAAACAAACCTTATGATCTCCTACTTCCATAGTGATGGTACCTTCTTTCATGCTAATCATAGTGTTAGCAGTCCTCAAGAAGGGTCTACCAAGAATCAGTGTGGTGTCATGGACAAGCTCAGAGGACATATCAAGTACATAAAAATCAGCAGGAAAGACCAAATCCTTAACTTGAACCAAAATATCCTCTATGATGCCTTCCGGATACCTAATACTTCTATCAGCCAACTGGAGTACTACAGTGGTAGACTTAAGCGTCTTGACTCCTAGTGAAGTGTATACAGACTTAGGCATCACATTAATAGCTGCTCCTAGATCTAGTAAGGCTCCCCTTATAGAAACTTTTCCTATTGTGCAAGGGATGGTGAAGGATCCAGGGTCCTGGCATTTCACAGGGATTTGAGGCTTAAACAGGGCAGACACATTGGAGCTCACTTGGACTCTTTCATTTGGTCTAAACTTTCTCTTATGGGTACATAGGTCTTTAAGGTATTTAGCATAAGCAGGAACTCTCTTAACAAGATCAAGCAAAGGAATATTAACTTCCACTCTACTGAACAAATCAATAACATCTTTTTCAAATTTAGTTTCAGTCTTTCTTTTGCTTATCAAGTATGAATTAGGAAAAGGAAGGTCTTTGAGATTTACCTCTTTATCATTCAGCTTACCGCTCCATGCTTAGATGACCCATCATGCTCCTTTGATGCTGCTTCCTCATAATTACTCTCAGATTTTGCTCCTTTGCTACTTAGAAGAGTTGACTTCTTTTCATCTAGCAATTCTCTCTCTTTTGCACTCTCAGAATTCTTAACTCTTGAATGTTTAGGAAGAGGCTTATCACACTCAATCTCCTCATCAACTGATTCCTCTTCCTCTTCACTGAATCTTACTTGCTTCCCACTTCGTAGCGTGATTGCATTCAAACCCTTTGGGTTTATGACGGTATTGGAAGGAATGGTGCCACTGCTTCTAGCTTGTTGCTCACTCATGTTGTTGGATAACTGAGTTACATAGGAGTTCATGTTCTCAGATTTAGTCTCCCATTGCTCCATTCTCTTTTCCAAAGCACTAAATCTAGCATCATTCTTGGATGAATCTTGTTGAATTAGTGAAGCTAAGGAGTTGAACTGAGTAGCGTTGGCAGCCCTTTCTTCCTTCATTAAAGCCATCATATTCTGTAGAAGTTGATTCGTTTCATCCTTAGGTGGGACCGCAAGGGCTTGAGACTGGTTTTGGAACTGGTTTGAAGATGGACCAGCTCCTCCACTCTTCTGAAATCTATTTGGAGGTCTACTATCATCATTCCTCCAGCCCAATCGAGGGTTTGATTTCCATCCCTCATTGTAAGTGTTGGAGTAGGGGTCCCATTTTTGATTTGGGCGGCCTTGGAAGACTGCAGACACTTCCTCATAACGGCCCGGACAAACGCTAGATATATGCATGACTGATCCACATGTGTCACAACTAGGCGCTGTAATGTCCATAGGAGTGGATGGGCGATGCACACTCATATTCTTCAATTCAGCAGTGATCAAAGAATTGAGATGTCACTTGGCTTCCCAAAGAATCTACCTTTGATTCCAAAGCGTCCATTCTTCTGTTGTGCACCGAAGCAGCTCCCATCTCATGTACTCCTTTTGTATCTCTCACCCCATGTTGTTGATGATTCAGAGCCATCTTCTTTATCAAATCCCAAGCTTCTGCAGCAGTAGAGTCTATTAAAGATCCTCCCGATGCAGCATCCAACATACCCTTCTCTTGGTTCTTCAACCCATCATAGAAGTACTGCACCAGTTGCTCATCCGGAATTTGATGATGTGGGCATCTTGAAAGTAGGTCCTGAAATCTATTCCAGTAATCATAGAGGGATTCATCGTAGTCTTGCTTGGCAGAATAAATCTCCTTCCTCATTGATGAAGTCGAGAAGCCGGAAAGTATTTCTCCAAAAATGCCTTCCTTAAGTTCCCCCAGCTATGGTATGCATCAGCTACATGTCTTGGAAGGCTCATGTACCACTCCCTAGCCTTGCCTTCCAAGGATAGATGAAAACCTTCCATAGCACTTGGTCCAACGATGCTCCCACAGGCTTCATACTCTGACAAATCATGGAAGAGATTG